>NC_064922.1:387993559-388295241 GCF_023897955.1 Schistocerca gregaria | reverse complement strand
TTCTGAACACTGTTTGTAGGTGGCACCACAACTAACTTCTGCTGTCAAATATACACAGCACTACACAGGCACAAAGATAAATACTGGCACCAAAACCTCTGCGTCAGGAAAAAAAAAAAAAAAAGAGTATCTTCTTTTTCCCCACCCCAAGTTTCGACAACTGCATTTTCATACATTATCCAATGAAGTAAATAGAAATTCCATATTGGTCATCTTCGAACGTAGCCGTCTTTCAAATATTCATAGGCAACAAAAATAAATTTCTGTACACAAAAATACCAACAATGCACAAGGCTTTAGGACTGTTGCACGAGTTGATACACTGGGGCTCATTAAGATTTCACGTAGCGGCACCTATTGCTTCGTGGAATTTTGTGAAGTGCTTGTTGGTGTTAGTGAACCATAATGAAGTGCTTTCAATTATAGTGCCAAATTCAAGACGGGAGTTATTTCTTTTGCGGAACAAATTCTAATCATGCTGCAGGTATGCAATACGAGATTGATGAGACCAACATCAGGCGATGGCAACTGCAGAGAGACAAATTATTTGAATGTTCAAGTAGCAGAAAAGCATTTAGTGGGCCAAAGTGTGGCTGATATCATGCACTAGAAATGATTTTAAATAAATTTGTTAAGGAACCGCGTCACAAATTCCTGCCTGTGAACAACGAAATTTTAAAAATTTAAGGCACATGAAATTACTAGAGAGCAAAAAATCGAAAATCTTAAGGCTAGTTGCAGCTAGATTGATCTGTTTATGAAACGCTGGGGGTTTTCACTTCAGAGGCGAACTTTAGTTGCACAGAGGCTGCCGAAAAATTATGAAGAAAAACTTGAGGAATTTCAGCACTTCATAATTAGGCAGCGCACAGAAAAGCAATACCTTCTCGGTAAGATAAGAAATGCTGACCAAACTCCCGTATATTTTGACTTGCCGTCACATCATATGGTTGACGCCAAAGGAAAGAAAGACATAAGTGTTCTTACATCAGGGGGTGAAAAACCGCAGATGTCCATCATGCTTGCAGATGGACATAAATTACCCCCACTCATAATTTTCAAGTGAATGACTACCGAAATCTGTAACTGTACAAGCAAACGAAACTGGGCGGCTTTCGGAGGACATGGTGCTGGAATGGATTAGGCGTGTGTGGAATAACATCCTGGCACAATGCTTAGTTTACGCAGTCTGTTGGTATTAGATGTGTACCCAGGCCATACAACACCTGCAGTTAAACGAAAATTAGAGGAAAATAAAACTGACTTTGCAGTTATTACAGGTGGGATGAGGTCAATTCTGCAACCACTTGATGTCTGTCTGAATAAACCATTTAAGGACAAGCTTAAACGCACATACACAGACAGGTTTTCAAAAAGCAATAGACAACGGACACCAACAGGACATGTAAAATGTGCAAGTTTGTCACAAGCGTGCCAATGGATTTATGATGCATGGAAATGTGTTCCAAATTAGGCTGTGCAACAAGCATTTAAAAAATGTTCGATATCCAATGCACTAGATGGTAAAGAGGACGATGCTCTGTATGAAGAAATGAGCAACAAAGAATGGAGTTATAGTGATTCAGAATCATGACTGATATTTTAAACATTTCATATTAGATGTATTACAAACCTAATAAAATTTTGTTTTAATTTCAGCATTTAATTTCTAAGTTATTTTCATTCTTATTTTATAAGTGTTGCTACTCTGCATTGCACAGGATAGAAAAGCGTGGAAAGCTGCATGAAACAAGTCTATGGACTGAAGACAACAACACACTCTGCGTTTGAAGTCATCAGTGAAACTCTACTACGAAAATCCGACTGGCAAGATTGTTTGGGATGTATGTCAATATGGCCAACTCTACGTTCTGAATTTTTTTCTTACCTATGACAAGAGGTGGTTGCTAATAGGAACTTTTCTGAATCGTGAACCACGTGCAGTATTCTCTTCACCATATGAATAAAACGAGTGTAAACATTATGCCATGTATTTTTTCATGTTTGCTGCTATCTCATTCAAATCCTGTCTGCCTAATAAACTAAGAAACTAGAGTGAGACAACAGTAAATGCGGAAGAATATACATATAATGTCAAGTTTATATTATTATTGTTATGCTGAATAGTGATACAGTCAGAAATGGCAACTGACTAGATTTGTAAATCTAAGATGACTAATTTCTGTGCAGAATGTAATGTACTAAAGAGGCGTCTCCAAAGATTTTCAAACGGAGAAAAATTTTCCCTAAATTCTCGTTCAGAACATTTTCTATTATACACAGTCTATTATTTGGTTCTTGTTGATCACTATCAAAGAAAGCAGCAGTGTAAGTAACAACAAATAACAGTCTCTTGCCATGGTTTCACTAATGAGACAATTCCTCTCTCTCTCTCTCTCTCTCTCACTCACTCTCTCACTCTCTCTCACTCTCCTCCCCCCCCACCTTTTTTTTTAAATTTTAAGTGGTGGTAGAGCACACAAAAGCAAGCCATGCCGTGAGCGGCGACAGGTCGTAAACACTCATTATCAGAAAGCGACAAACAATGCATGACAGTACAATAATGCGTTTGCAGCTTAGAGTGACAAACACCCATAACAAAGAGAATGGCAATTATCAGATCAAAGCAAAATAAGCAATCAATTCAAACCAGACGAAGTAAGTAAAAAAGGAAGAGCGCCCATGTAAATATGGCTGGAGCGCCTGACGCACAGCAATGGCTTCACTGCTAAGCTTATGACTCGAACCAAACTACTGTAGCTGTATCTTCATCCATTCGACCTAAATTGTGTCTCTTGTTACAATGGTCCGAATCTGTTTCGATTTGGTGGTGCAGTCTAACACTTATGTCTCCCCTTGAATTTCGAGTCTCAAATTTCAGGTGCAGCTTAGATACGAGAAAAATTTTTTCCTTAATTTCGAGTCCCATTTTTCAAGTGCGGCTTAGATTTGAGTAAATACGGTATTCTGCTAGTTATGGACAGATGTGCATTTCAAAGGGGAATATCACTTTATATTACTAAGCTTTCCTGCTCACAGAAGTCAATCTCCAGAAACATCCTACGACAGCAATAGATTTGAAAACCCCTACAATAATGACTAGGAACCTCAAAATGTCCCAACAAATGATTGATTATGCTGAGAATCGGCAGTATTTTCAAAAGGTGCACAACATGCTCACCTTATTTATGATGTTTCTCAACATTACTTTTCTTTACCCACCCAATTCAATAATTACAAAATTGGCAGAATGTTCTGTTAATGATAATGTTAATGTCCTGTTGTCATTCATAGCTGTCTGACCCATACTTGACAACACTACAGATAAAACCAACAAGGTACTTAATGTAAAAGTAGAACCAAAAATAACTATTTATACACTAGGAAATGACTGTTCAGTGTGGTTGAAGTACTTTGAGAGGTATTGTTTCCCAGTCACTAAAGTGCAGAATGCAGATACCATAAACGCAGTAAGGGCAAGTGTAAACAGTCTCGCCAAATGCCTCTGAGAAAATCCCACAAAAGGCAATCGAAAATAAGCTACTTTGCATTGAAATAAGTCAGATTGTACGGATATTTTGTTATATTTATAGGCATTAAAAGGCAAGCACTTAAATGTTATTTGTAATACTATTTATCTACCGCACATTTTTAACACCAAGCAAAAACAACAAAAGAGTAAAGTACTTAATTTAAACAAAAATTCCTGCTGGAACCTCAGGTTCAAATTCAAGTTCTGTGATAAATAGAAATGAAGGTGTGCATGCAGTCATGCTCAAAATATCTGTGGCTCTCAAAGATGAAGCTGAAGTTGTGGGCAAGATACGAAAAAACACTCTTGTATGCAGCAATAGTTTGTAATTTGCTTAATACTTCTGATAAAACTTGCAGTTTTTACAACAATTTCCCACCTGACTAAGCCATCTTTTATTATAATTATTGAGCTTAACACTTCTCATGACATTCTGTTGTGCAGTGTTTTTTTTTCACAATGTTCATGCTACTGAAAATTCTTCCCACCTCTGCATTTGACCATGGCAATACTAGAAAAAAAGTTGCTACATTCACTAAACTCTCAAACAGATTAACACCTCAAACATCTTTATATTTTGCTACCTCATGTCAGAAATTCAGGATATCAGAACTTTTTTCCATTTAATAGATGTTAAATTTTCTCACTTAAATTCTGCTTTTGTGATTGTTTCGTTGCGGTCTCCTAGATGCATCATTATTGGTATAAAAAATTCTTTGACTAGTTGCAAAGAATTTGAAACTAACAACACTGACATATTTCTCAAAACTTGAATATTATCAGGAAGTCTTGTTTGAAGTTCACTACGTGACTTAACCCTTACGCAGTTGCGCGGAGTGTTCAGAACACCACAGTCATCCTTATCAGTGGATTATTACATAATAGATATGAGTGTAACGTCATGTTCTTTGGTATCTTTCTAGGACATAATGTGAAAGCTTTGAGTAACAATAGAATCTACAATGGAAGCACAAGTTCCAAGAAAACACAACAATGTGCCTTAGGGTGTTGTCAGCATCCCGCGTGACTATGTTGCAGTGCTGCAAGAAAGCGCACAGTTGTGTTCCATAGCAGCTGCTTGTATTTTGTCGCTCTGTGCAGTTAAAACAGCTATGGATCGTTACATAATGGAACAAGAAGGAGTGTGGAAACTTCTGGAAGTGGTCTTAGACGAAACTTTTGAAGGAGGAGGAGGAGGAGGAAACAGACAGTTGTGAAGTTATCTCTCATCACAGTGACACAGAAACGGAGGATGAAGATAATCTGGAACTGGAACCACAAATAAGTGCAGCAGATAATGAAAGCAAGCAATATATATATTTTTTTTTTTTTTTTGAAAGAATAAGGTTACAAAATGGATGAAAAGTTGTCCTAGTTGCAACGTAAGAACTAGAAGTTTAGTTCTCATTATTCATCTCCCTGGTGTGAAAGCTATCACAAAATCTGCAAAAACTGCTGTGGACTGTTTTTCGATATTTATAAATGACAATAATTAGAATGATTACATCATGCACAAATATTTACATGCAACACACTGCATCAAATTTCACTAGAGACCATGATGTCAAACCAACAAATGAGAAAGAAATCAAATCTCTTCTAGGTCTGTTGATAGTTGCTGGGCATTACAGGGCAGGACACCAAAATCTAGAAGACTTATGGGACACAAATGGTTTTGGAATTACAATATTTCATGCCACACTGAGTTTATGGTACCTTCATTTCTTCTTGCGTTGTTTGAGATTCGATAATATTCGAGACAGACCACAGCGTAGAGAACGTGATCGCCTAGCTGCATTCAGAGAAGTGTTTGAATTATTCATGTCAAACTGTGTCAGTAATTATACTATGAATATACGACAGTGGATGAACAACTGGTTGCATTTAGAGGCAAATGCAATTTCTGACAGTATATACCGAGCAAGCCTGCGAAATATGGTTTGAAGATTTTCACCTATGTGATGCAAGAACATGGTACACTTTGGGGATGGAAATCTATGTTGGGAAACAGACAGAGTGTCCCTTTGCACTGTCGAACTCTCCTAAGGAGATAGTAAATAAGAATTGTGCGGCCTACCAAATGTACAGGATGTACTCCAGACTTGGTTTACACCAGAGGTTGTGAATTTACGAACAGCCTTTTTGGATTCAGAAAGGATATCACCGTAGTTTCATATGTGCCAAAGAAGAGCACAAACGTTATTCTCCTTTCATCTATGCATCATGACAGTGCCACTGACACTAATACTGTGGAGGAAAAGAAACCAGAAATTGAAACAATGTACAATAAGAACAAAACAGGTGTGGACACAACAGATGAAATGTCTGCTACTTATTCAACCTCAAGAAAAACTACAAGCTGACCACTTACCCTATTTTTCCAAATGATTGACATTGCTTGCATTCATGCCTTCATCATATACGCAAATAACAACAATGAGAGGATTTCCTGAAGAATGTTTTTACGTGATGCCGGAAGGTCATTAGTATATCACATAGTGTGCAAGACAGCAGCCAATTACTCCCTGCCTAAACAAGTTAGACGGAAAGCCGCTAAAATGGCGGGAATTGAAAACAGCAACTACGCACCACCTTCTGAACAAAGAATACATAATTACGCCCAAGCGATGCACAGTTTGTCCTCGGAGTGAAGATATGAGTTAAATCGCACTGTGCTCGATGTTTGAAAGTTGTGTGTGTGAAGCACATGAGAAATGTGTGGGGAAAGTGTTACAATAACGCACCTCTTGTAGCCAGTGATTGTGACCAATTTCATAAAATGTTTGCACGGGTTGACTGAACAAATGTTTAATCATATGTATAATGCCTTATGCCTGTAATACAGTATGAAGAATAACAGACATAACTAATTAAACAAAATATTGTAAGAAAATGGGAATTATTGCATATATTTCAAATAACCCGATTTCAATACTAAGGTAATATTCAATGAAACGATAATGTACCGGGAGGTAACATTCTAAATGGCCATTTGTGAAGTAAACACATTCATATCAGTGATATGCTGCACAACGTCATTATAGCCACTTTTATTTGGGGTGTTAGCAACACCCCGCGCGACTATTAATGTTACAAAAAGCATGAATCATACGTTCCATCACCTTGCAAATGCAGCTGGTAAGAGAGATCGGGCAGTCGCTAGAATTATGGTTTTCGTCCTTACCGGGCTTAGGTATGCGTATGATGGTCGCTCGCATCCAGGAAATGTGCTTTCAGCCCAGATGCAGTTGTACGTTTTAAGCAGGAAGTGCTTGCCCACAAGAGAGAGGTGCTGCAACATCTGAATGTGGATAGCGCCTGACCCTGGGGCAGAGGACCGAGATGAACAGAGCATTATCTAGCTCCCTCATAGTGAATGTGGCATTGTAGCACTCGTGATTCGGAGAGAAGAAGGGTATCGCCCGCGCCTCCTCCACTCATTTCCGATGGATGAAGGCAGGGCGATAATGGGAAGAGCTTGAAATTTCCGCAAAATGGCAGCACAAGGTGTTGGAGATAGCAACAGGATCCACGGATGACATTGGCACTTACTGTCAGGCCAGAAATGAGGGAATGGATCTTGGTTCCAGAGAGCTGTCGGAGATTGGCCCACATGACAGAGGAAGGTGTGTAACTGTTAAAAAAACTAGTGAATGAAATCCAACTAGCTCTTTTGCTATCCCGAAGAACTCGACGACACTTTGCACACATCTGCTTATAATAAATGCAGTTTTTCCCATAGGGTATCAGTTAAAAATGCGGAGAGCGTGTATCTGTGCACAAATTGTGTCACGGCATGCCTCAGTCCACCAAGGGACTGAGACAACATGGTAAAAAGGAAATGCGAGGAATGGAATGTTCTGCTGCAGTAAGGATAACAAGGATAACAATGGTGAGACTGTCCACCTGGTCATCACACCTAAGGAAATCTTGTTCTGTGAAGGTCGCCAGGGAGGAGTAAAGCTGCCAGTCAGCCTTAGTAAGCTGCCATTTGGGCATGCATATGGATGGGGTAGGAGTCAGCAGACAGAGAGCAAACAGGAAATGGTCGCTCCAGTAGGTGTCAAAGAACGGACCACTCAAGACGATGGGCAAGCTGAGCAGTGCAAAAGGATAGGTCCAAATGGGAATAGGTGTGTGAGGAGTCAGAAAGGAAAGTGGGTGCTCCAGTGTTAAGGCAGAAGAGGTTGAGTTGGTTAAGAATGTCAGCCACGAAGGCACCTCTCTGGCATGTCCTGGGAGAACCCCAAAGGGGATGATGCACATTAAAGTCACCAAGGAGCAAAAATGGGGGAGGTAGCTACCCAATAAGCTGAAGGAAGACTGCCCTGGTGACATCGAAGAACAGAGGTACATAAATAGTACAGAGGAAGAAAGTCAGGTGGGGAAGGAAAAGGCGAACAGCAACAGCTTGAAGATGGGTAGTCAGGGAGATGAGTTGACTATGAAGGTCATCCTGTATGAGCAGAATGACGCCCCCATGAGATGGGATGCCGAACTCAGCGAAAAGGTCAAAACAAATTGGTAAGTAATATGAAAGCTCAAAGCAGTCTTGAGTGCACAATTTTATTTCCTGAAGGCAGAGTACAAGGGGATGCTGTGATGCTAGGAGCAGCCATAAATCCTCTTTGTGGGACCAAATGCCGCGAACGTTCCATTGGAGGACAGTGATAAGGAGGAAGAGATGTAGGGGTGTCAACTCTGTGACCGCCAAGAGACTGCCAGTGGAGACTCGCTATTACAGGGCACAGAAGCAGGAGGATCCTGCTCCTGGGGACCACAGGGGCATCGGAATGCTTGTATGATCGGTCTGCGGTGTCCAACGCTGAAAAACGGTTGGTGGTGCGCACTGGTGAGAAAGGCCGGCCAGGCTAAGTGACCATGTGGCGACATCGTTAAGCAGGTTCTTCGAGTTGGTGAAGGAGAAGACCGTTTGTCTTTAGCAGACTTCTTCGAACCCTTCTGGTTATAGGAAGACTTGGGTGTTGTTTGGCTGGAGGGACAGAGGATGTCTTTTCGGGAGTACTCCTGCTGTCCTTTCCCGCCTACCAGTTGTGTAATGGGTAGGCCCCTTTAGGCGAGAGTTTGACTTTTTGTTGCACAGCAGGACGAGGGGACAACGATGCTACCTTGACACTGGGCAACTTCACAACCTAAGAGCCAAATTTGAGGTCACGTGTTTGCATGGCCATGTCCTTCATGGAGCGAGGGGTAACCAGAATTGAACTATAGGTGCCAGATGGGAGAACACATGGTTTGCGACTAGCCAGTAACTTGAGAGCTACTGGGTAAGGCACTTTTCCTTTACCCGAATCTCTTTAACAGCCCCCGCTCATCTAGATACACGGAACAATCCCGGGAGGAGGCGGCATGGCCACCCTTGCAGCTGATACAGCGGGGAGGAGGAGGCGGATGTTCGACCTCATGTGCATCCCTGCTACAGGTTCGCATGTGGCTGGGTGTCGACAAGACATTCTAGTGTGACTGAACCGATGACACTGGTAGCAGCCCATCAGATTCGGAATGTACGGCCGGAATGTGACGATTTCATAGCCCGCTTTAATCTTGGATGGCAGCACCACCCTATCAAAGATAAGGACAAATAGTGTGGGTAGGCACCACGGAGGAATCGACCTTTTTCATTACACAATGGACAGCAATGACACTGCTCATAGAGGTAAGATTGTATTTCCGTCTCTGTTAGACCGTCAAGCAACCTGGTGTAAATTACACCACAGGAAGAATTCAAGGTTCTATGTACCTCGACACGAACAGGATAACCGTGGAGAAGTGAGGCAAGAACTAGTTGTGCTTGAGAATCAGACACCGTCTCCAAAAGCAAAGAGCAGGACCAGCAATGGCATCAACACCTTTCTGAATAATAAACGGATGGACCATGGCAAAAGACTGACCACCTGCAGTACGTGCATGTTTACGTTTCATCTACATCGATGGAGGATGATTGACTCGTCGTGAGGAAATCCCCCACGATTGCCAGAGTCTCCGACGGCGCGCTCCTTCCAACTGGGTGACCCCTTCACAAGATTGTTCACACCTCAGGTCACACCTCCAGAACACCTGACAGAGGGACCAACGGGGGTGATCTGGGAAGGTTACAGCTCAGTCAATTACCCCTCCCTTGGTCTGTACCGGCGGTGCGTGTGAACCCTACCTGTCGACCCAGGGCTGGGAATTATGCGTTACCCAGTCACCTTTTACGCATCAGACACATGGGGCGGCCTTCAGGGGCGCACAGGGAGAAAGAAGAAAAACAGAAGATCCTTAAACACTGAAGCAGAGGAACAAGAGGAGAAGAGAAACAAAGAAAGGAAAAAGGAGTGAAAAAGAAAATCTAGACTGTTCGCAGGTCAGCGACAGAATGCAGAAAATTACTAATAATACCCCAGACATGTTCCCCGAGGGAGGGAAAAAAGAACAGCAAGAGGATAGACATACAGCACGGAAAGGAAAAAGTGCTGTAAAAACAGGGGCATCGAGGTAGCCAAGCACCAAACCTACGAAAGAGTGGCGAGCCGCCTCGGTGGGGTTGGAGGGGTCTGACATGCTAACATTAGAGAAAATGTAGGCATTTCTCAAAACTTCGCACTTATGATATTCCTCTAAATAAAACTGGCTACTAAGGTTGAGGAAGTAAATAGCAAAAACTCTATTACACTTCTTACTGTACCCTGAAACATTTTAGTAATGCAAAGCTGAAAAGGAGATTTTCTTTTTAGACCTGAGTGCTTGGTGAAATCTGGCGCTAACACAACCAAAAATAAGCAGCAATTCCTGCAGAAACTGACACCTCGTAACTCTGAACTCTACTGCTCATGAGCAGTATGCAAAAACTGCCAAAGGCCTACAGAGAGAGCGTGCGCGAGAGAGAGAGAGAGAGTGCAAGAGAGAGAGAGAGAGAGAGAGAGAGAGAGAGACTGAGACTTACCAAGGACATCTTTAGCAGTCCGATAACTAATTTCATTTGGCGGTTTTGGCAGTGATTCTGTTGGCACATCAGGCAACTTATCAATATCAAATTCTGGATGCCAACGTGTCAACTTTGATTTCTCCAGTATCAATGGTGGATCCAAAGTCCTTAAAAAAGCCTGAAAAATCAATTTAAAAAATCAGGTTAATTACTGTGAGAGTAAAGATCTCTACATAAATGTTGTAGTATGGGATCCAAAGGGGAAGTGAATAGTGTAAAATACATCTCTTCCATGTTTTAATGAAGACAACAAACCACTGTTTGCACCTTTATTTTTACACCAGGGTTCATTGCATGCAAAAGACGGAAATTACAACCAAAAATACCTGTCTGAAAGCAACTTTGCACAAGCACTGTTCCAAACATACTACTCCACGTGTTATACATAAATTATTTTTTGCTCCTTGCTTATTTCAAAGTTGTAATTATTTTCAATAATTTAACAAAACAATAAAACACTACTGAAACAATCAGAAAAGCATCTCTTGTTAATCTAATTCCATAGGCTATTTCAGGAGACATGACAAAGGCTTCTTCTGAGGAAACATTTCTGATCTTAGACTGCAACAAGTGTGGCTATGTTGCCCATACATTCCAAAAACTAGGAGAAAAAAAAAAAATCGCTATTGTTGTCACTTTAATCAGTGGTGGGGAGAAAAGTGAGTGTTCTTGCAGAACCAGAAGTAATAGTGATACATAGGTATCGCAATTTTAAAAGTGAATAACTGCTACAGGGTAAGTATGCAATTATGCACAACAAACCTCGGCTATTAACATATTAGTGCTACAAAATCAAAAGAACATTTTTTTTAAGGTGTGTATACAGATTATACCAGCAATGGAGGCACATCAGTGATGTCATACTATGAATCACTAATATGTTGACTTCATAGAGACTAGAACTTGTGTAAGAATGCAACAATGAAGCTGTCAACACTATTTACTTTTACACATTGACCATCTCATACTTTTATTATGATTTGCTGGTGGTTTCGTCTCCCTTTACTGGCAAAATTTGATTTGCATTATTGCCTATGAGTGAGTTTCACTTCTACAAGTGTACCTTCTTCATTGTCCTTTGCAAAACCATTGTCAATTCAAGTCCATATAAGCACAATACAATTATAAGTTTTTTTTGTGATACTATATCTCATGTTTGTTGCATGAAATGTAACCAAAAGTAATTGTTTCCCCACCCATAAACAGCTGCTGTACATGACAAGACTTTCAACTCCTAATAAAGGCAGCACATTTGGGGCACATATAGCACAAGAAGTGGCTAACAAAACAAATTGTTGACAAATCAAGGCTCCCAAAAAGTTTGCAAATGGTTGGCCAAAGGTGTAAATAATTAACAGCGCCATGATTGAGACACTGCACTAAATTGTATCATTCAATTATCAGAACCCCCACCTTATCAAAGAATTCACAATTCCGCACTTAGATTTAAATAAAGATAATAAAAATGTTGACTTACCTCATGCTGATCTTTCACTATTTCCAGTAATTTACTATGGAACACTTTCCTTCGCTCCAGAAGATAAGAGGGTGTCATTGTTGGTTCAACTTTTGAGTTATCTGCACCAACTAGAACAAACATTTCTTGTGTTACACATAATAAAAAGCCAGAGAAAGGAAGAAATTGGTCACTGAAACTAACGTACCTTCCTGCATTTTTAACAACACTGGCACCAGTGTAAGCTCATATTTCTCTTGCTTCACTGCACACCCAAAAACATGGCATTTCTGCTGAGTGTAAGTATATGCTTCTGGATATACATGCTTTATTTGACCCAGGTGAAATTCTGTGAATTCTCTAAAATGGAAGAGGAAACAATTACCAGTTCAGAATACAGAAATTCTTGCTCCTCACACCTTAACAAATGTATGCTTCAGGTACAATTCAACAACTCATTAATAGTTTTGCCTTTCACAAAATATTTCTTGAAACCAGGTACGAAAGAGAAAAGCTAAAAAGAATGATATTTTTGCAAGTGATTCTTACTACATTTTGTTAAACTTTTAAACTAACTTAAATTTGTGAATCAACATGTGCAGCGACGGCAGGTGCCATTGCTAGAGCTCTCACAAAAACAATATAGTGCAATAAGTTATTTTATTCAGTAAACAATAAGGTTGTGAATCTCTGTAGAGACCCCAACCTTACACCACGATTTCAGTGGCTGTCCACACTCCTCTGGGATTGGTCAAAATGCTTCAGCTGAACAGGTCCCTTCACAACATTATATAGATGTCATGTAAGGTGAAGCTGTTATTAGTGGTGCCCCCCTCCCTCCCCCTCCCCCCATGAGTAGGTGCATTACAATAGTAACATATCATTTCTTGTGTACGGTGTACATCGAATTTATTAAATACTGGAAAGTGGCGCAGACACACCTCCAACCAATCTACTTAAAGAAGACCATTAAGATGTGATACATTCCATAACAAAACACCAGATTTGTAGGAATAAGTACTACCTTGCAAAGTGCCTTGTTTCCAATGAGGATCTACAAATTCAAATAATATATGATGATAAATTTGACACAAGCATAACGTGTTTTATCACTCACCAGCACTTAGGGGCATCGGAGGATTATTGCTAAGAATCACTACTGATCACTGTGTGTGTGTGTGTGTGTGTGTGTGTGTGTGTGTGTGTGTGAGAGAGAGAGAGAGAGAGAGAGAGAGAGAGAGAGAGAGAGAGAGAGAACCCAGCATAGTAAAAAGCAGTCTCAAAAACTTACTTCCTAAGCATCTCGCGCACAGCAGGACTAACTTTGTTGAATGTGACAGCTTCTTTGCGGTTGTGCATCATGGAGACAACTGTATCAAGACAGCGGAATGCCTCAGCCAGACAACGGTAAGAGTAAGGCAAAGGTAATGATGGCACCTCAGATCGTGCAAGTGCTGCATATCGCTGATGAGCAGGTGATTTCAGAGGGCTCTTGAGTGGACTCAACAACTTCTGTGGTGTGCTGCTAACACTACTCTGAGGGCTGAAAAAGCAGCAAGAATTTAAATGCTACATTTCAAATCATCATTATGAACAGCTATATATTGAAATAATAAGGCCAATAACAAAAAATCATCAAATAAAACAGTATGCAAATGAAATTAAATTATTCATTTATTAAAGATAAAAACATTACACTATGAAAATAACTATTATTATACAGTATATCATTCCTAATTGAAGTTAAGTACCCATTCACACTGTACTACACTTCAAGAAAAAGTCCAAGTCAAAAATTGAAATACTGGAAATGATAAAAACAAGCACAGTACACCCATGTAGTTACTGTACAGGAAGTGGCATCGCACAAAATGAGGAGGTAAAGTGAGGAGGGGTGCGATCGGAGGTGGAAGCCACATAAATTTAGCCAGAGACACGAACAATGTTATGGTGAAACACAGCAAAACTACCCTTAGGTGAATTGTAGATGTCCTTTTGCACAACACTAGCACTGATCTACATCTGCATCCATACTCTCCGAACCACCGCTAAGTGCATCGTGGAGTATGCATCCCATTGTACCAGTTATTAGCGTTCCTTCTCGTTCCATTCATGTAAGGAGTGCAGCAAGAATGATAACTTAAATGCCTCTGTGTGTAATGTAATTATTCTAATCTTGTCCTCACTGTCATATATGAGTGACACACAGGAGGTTCAACATATTCCTAGAGTCATCATTTAAAGATGGTAGTTCACATCTGTCTTGATAAGTCTGCCAGTTCAATTTCTTCAGCATCTCTGCGAGATTTTCCCATGGGTCAAACAAACCTGTGATCATCATACATCATACTGCCCTTCTCTGTATACGTTCAATATTCCCCACTAGTCCTCCTTGGTACGAGTTCCACACACTTGAGCAATATTCTACATCAGGTCACATGGGTGTTTATGAGCAATCCCCTTTGTAGACTGATTGCACTTCTCCAATATTTTACCAATAAACCTAGGTCTAGCACCTGTTTTACCCACAACTGAGGCTACACGATCATTCCATTTCATATTCCTACAAAGCGTTATATGCATGTATTTGTAATCTTATCAAGATCTGACTGAATATTTGTGCAGCTTCTTTCAGATAGTACCTCATTATAGATAACTACATCACCCACAAAAAGGCCAAGTTTACTTTTAATATTGTCTGCAAGGTAATTAATATACAACATGAACAGCAGGAGTCCCAAAAGACTTCCCTGAGGCACATCTGAAGTTACTTCTATATCTGACGAAGACTCTCCATTCAAGATAACATGCTAACACAAAGTTTTCAATCCAGTCACAAATTTCACTCAATACCCAATATGATCAAACTTTTGACAATACTCATAGGTTTGGTACTGAATCAACTGCTGTTTGGACATCAAGAAATACTGCATCTACACAACTGCCTTGATCCACAGCTTTCAGTATGTCTTGTGAAAAAGGTGTGAGTTTGGTTTCACACGATCGATGTTTTCGGAACCCATGGTGGATGGCATTAAGCATTGTTATATTTGAGATCGCAACAAGTCTGAAGATTCTACAGCAAACTGAGGCCAAAGATATTGGATGGTAGTTTTGTGGATCACTCCTACTACCCTTCTTGCAGACTGATGTTACCTGCGCTTTCTTCCAACTGCCAGGCATGGTTTTTCGTTCAAGGGATCTACGAGAGATTATAGTTAGAAGGGAGACAAAGTCAGCCACAAATTAAGTACATAATCTTATAAGGATTTCACCAGGCCCTGGACCTTTGTTAAATTAACGATTTCAGCTGTTTCTCAACACATTTGACACAAATGCGGATTTCATTCACTTTTTTTAATGGTAAGAGGATTACATTGGGGCAATTCTCTTGTGCCTTCCCCTGTAAAGAAACATCTGAAAACAGCTTTTGCTTTGCTGCCCTCAATTTCAGTTCCTGTCTCATTTCCTATGAACTGGACACTAACTCTAGCGCCACTAACAGCCTTTACAAACACCTGAATTTCTTTGGGTTCTATGGAAGATCACTTGATATTATTCTGCTATGGATGTTACTGACGGTTTCAGTTATTGCTCAGCTGACAGCCAAACGCATTTCATTCAGCATCTCTATATCTAGAGTCTTATACTTTGTTTTATATGTATTGTGCAGTAGTCTCTGCTTCTTTAGTTCCTTTACAGTGAGTATGTACCACAGAGGGTCCCTCCCATTATGAACTGTTGTACTGGGTACATATCCATCCAGTGCATGGCCCATTATTATTTTAAATTTGAGCCATAGTTCCTCTAATGCCCTGGCCCTGTGATGAAATTCCTCACTGACGTATCACACTCCTGACTTTTTATCTAGTTTATTGCACATATACACTCCTGGAAATGGAAAAAAGAACACATTGACACCGGTGTGTCAGACCCACCATACTTGCTCCGGACACTGCGAGAGGGCTGTACAAGCAATGATCACACGCACGGCACAGCTGACACACCAGGAACCGCGGTGTTGGCCGTCTAATGGCGCTAGCTGCGCAGCATTTGTGCACCACGGCCGTCAGTGTCAGCCAGTTTGCCATGGCATACGGAGCTCCATCGCAGTCTTTAACACTGGTAGCATGTCGCGACAGCGTGGACGTGAACCGTATGTGCAGTTGACGGACTTTGAGCGAGGGCGTATAGTGGGCATGCGGGAGGCCGGGTGGACGTACCGCCAAATTGCTCAACACGTGGGGCGCGAGGGCTCCACAGTACATCGATGTTGTCGCCAGTGGTCGGCGGAAGGTGCACGTGCCCGTCGACCTGGGACCAGACCGCAGCGACGCACGGATGCACGCCAAGACCGTAGGATCCTACACAGTGCTGTAGGGCACCACACCGATACTTCCCAGCAAATTAGGGACACTGTTGCTCCTGGGGTATCGGCGAGGACCATTCGCAACCGTCTCCATGAAGCTGGGCTACGGTCCCGCACACCGTTAAGCCGTCTTCCGCTCACACCCCAACATCGTGCAGCCCGCCTCCAGTGGTGTCGCGACAGGCGTGAATGGAGGGACGAATGGACACGTGCCGTCTTCAGCGATGAGAGTCGCTTCTGCCTTGGTGCCAATGATGGTCGTATGCGTGTTTGGCACCGTGCAGGTGAGCGCCACAATCAGGACTGCATACGACCGAGGCACACAGGGCCAACACCCGGCATCATGGTGTGGGGAGCGATCTCCTTCACTGGCCGTACACCTCTGGTGATCGTCGAGGGGACACTGAATAGTGCACGGTACATCCAAACCGTCACCGAACCCATCGTTCTACCATTTCTAGACCGGCAAGGGAACTTGCTGTTCCAACAGGACAATGCACATCCGCATGTATCCCGTGCCACCCACCGTGCTCTAGAAGGTGTAAGTGAACTACCCTGGCCAGCAAGATCTCCGGATCTGTCCCCCATTGAGCATGTTTGGAACTGGATGAAGCGTCGTCTCACGCGGTCTGCACGTCCAGCACGAACGTTGGTCCAACTGAGGCGCCAGGTGGAAATGGCATGGCAAGCCGTTCCACAGGACTATATCCAGCATCTCTACGATCGTCTCCATGGGAGAATAGCAGCCTGCATTGCTGCGAAAGGTGGATATACACTGTACTAGTGCCGACATTGTGCATGCTCTGTTGCCTGTGTCTATGTGCCTGTGGTTCTGTCAGTGTGATCATGTGATGTATCTAACCCCAGGAATATGTCAATAAAGTTTCCCCTTCCTGGAACAATGAATTCACGGTGTTCTTATTTCAATTTCCAGGAGTGTATAGCTTTCTGCTTGTTTTAGTTGTTCTTTGTACTTTGGTAATCATTGTTGCCACAACTGTGTCATGATCACTGATACCAGTTTTGATATGGACATCCTCAAAGAGGTCAGGTCTATTTGTTGCCATTTGATCCAAAGTATTTCCATAGTGATTGGGGTTCCAAACTATATATTCTAGGTAGTTTTCAGAGGAGGCGTTTAGTAATATTTCACAGGATACCTTATCATGCCCACCACTAGCAAACTGTAATGTTCCTAATTGATTGTTAGATGATTAAAGTCTCCATCAATGATTACAATGATTACAGTATGGTAGGAGAACTTACAAACAAGTGAACTAAGATTTTCTCTAAAGTTTTCATTTACCTCAGGAGACGAGTCTGGTGGGTGATAGAAGGATCCAATTACCATTTAATGCCCATACCTGATACTGAGTAGTGCTCACACAATCTCAAGTGCAGCTTCAATTTCTCTCTCAGTGGATTTGAGTTTCTGGTCTATTGTGACAAATAGATGACCTCCATTTCCCATTAGCCTATTCTTTCAATGTACACTTGAATTTTCCCCCAAAATCTCACTGCTATTAATTTCTGGTTTCAACCAACTTTCTGTACCTAGCATTATGTGAGCTCCGCCACTTTTCAGGAGTGCTTCAAACTCTGGCACTTTGTTGCAAATACTTTGGCAGTTAACCGTTACAATTTTAATACTCTCACCTACAAGAGGTGTTTCTTTCAATCTTACACTCAATGTTCTCCGTGTCCTACAGCTATTGTTATCTGTATTGGATGGAGAGTCTCCTAATCTTAAAAAAAAATAAAAAAAAAAATTAACAAAATAAAAGAAGGGGGGGGGGGGGGGGAGAGAAGAAGAAGATCTTCTGTGCATCCCACACAGAGGGAGCCACCTGGGTAGCAGCCTTTGATGTAAAGTGCACACCTGACCCATTTAGGGGCACCCTGCAGCTCTCAGCCCTATAACATTAAGTCATTCCACTTGACTTACAACCAAGGGACCACACTTAATTCTGGGGACAATGCTGCAAACTGTGAGCTTCCTTGAAACTGTGTGCAAGGCTGGTCTTCTCAATCTTCTCTGCCATTCACTGGAATAATCCAAGTATGACCTTGAAACCCAGACAACAGGCATCTTGTGTTCCAATGTACGCCACAATCTGCAATTGCTTGCACCCTATAGGATAGTACTTGAGGTACCTTTGGTACCAGAACCACAGTTACATGACTTTCAGGTGCCCTTCCTAAACACCGATTCGCAGCACCTGTAAATGATTTGACAGTATTCAGAGCGATTTCCAGCTGCTTACAAACGTCAACCAACTCGTCCCGTGTTTGAGAACAGCATTCATAGTGGGGCTGCATTTAGCTAATGCAGTTAAGTCTGCTGATTATCTTTTAATCTGTTGAGCTAGAAAGTTGCTAATTACCTATAATAATTGAAGCAAATACACAAAATGAGATTTCTATTAACCCTAGAAACATCCAGCACGGGAAAAATTTCCTGTACATTTTTATTTTTTAAAAAATGGCATGGCAAGTATTTTTCTATGCTTTTGGGTCTTTTTCTATTTGTCTGTTGCCTATGCTGTGTGTTTCTATGGTTAAATTTTTATAATTGCAAGTACAAAATAGGAATTTTAGGCCCATGGGCACATTCTGCCCGGGCTTGGTACTCCACGCAACCATAATTCTTATTATCTTCCCTACAACCACCAAGCATGGGCAAAATTTGCCCGTATGTTTTTCTTTCTTTTATTCAGTTTGCAATCTCAAACATGAGTTTTACTGTGGTTTGTTTTGTTGAGTTTCACTTTCATTGTTGATTTTAGACTTGCCATTATTACTGTTAGCAGTTTGTCACAGTAGAGCAACCCCTTTATTGTAAAGTAGATTTTGTAAGATGAGATAGAGGCTTGAACAACGCAGAAGTTCTTGCAGAACTTTTTCTCAATGACGAATTATCAGATTTAAGTGATTTTGAGTCAGATCATACAGAAGTAGAAAACGATTCCAGTGAAGCAGCGGAGGACAATAAAGAAGAAACAAACCATGCAGGTAACGCTACAAATAAATATGTTACAAGTTCTGGCAGAGTGTATCTTGCAGATGCTCCGAGACATAGTAAAAGGGATTTTGGTAACATAGTCCATGAATGTCAAGGAATAACCAGTGCTGGGAAAGTAACAAGCATATGTGAATCATTTAAAAAAAATTCACTCCTGAATTAGTATGGAAAATACTTGACCATACAAATGAAGAAGCTGAAAGAGAAAACTTATCTCCCTTTAGCGATTCTGGAATATATGCATTGATGGGAATTTTAATTCTAATGGGATTTTACCAGGACACCAATATTCCTTTATCTGATTTATGCTAAAATTTATTGGGAAGAGTGATTTATAGAGGAGCTATGGGTAAGCTATTGAAAATTCTTCACTTTGATGATAAAGGCACCAGCTCAGAAAGACGTGTATGTGACAAATTTGCGCCGCTGCGTAGAGTATTGAATGGAATATTCACACGGTACTTCAGTAGTGGATCTGACAAAACAATTGATGAAATGTTGTCTTTTCAGAGATCATTGTCCTTTCAAAGTTTTCCTCAAAGACAAACCTGGAAAATAGGGAATATTAGTCAGAATGTTTGTAGTGCAGTTGAACAATACATAATAAAAATGGAAGTGTATGCTGGAAAAGATAGTAGACCTGCCAGTGGAGAAAGTCTTCTTGAGATTGTAAAGAGACTGGTGAAGTCAATAAAGAACATAGGCTACAATGTCACAACTGACCTCTCCTACACTTCTGTGGAGTTGGGGGACATTCTCTATCAAGACTACAAACTTACATTGGTTGGGACACTTAGATCAAACACAAAACATGTACCGCACCGAACTTTAGACGACAGCAGGCAGAGAGCTGTATTCCTCCAAATTCGCATTCACAGACCCATCTTCTAAGAAGCCGCCAGTAACAATTGTCTCTTACGTCACAAAGAAAAATCTGTTGATGTTGTCTACACAACATTGTAATGCAGGAATAGAAGTTGATACACCAAAAAAGAATACACGCATAAACCTGTACTATAATTGCACTAAGGGAGGAGTGGATGCTGTAGATCAAATGGTTAGGACATACTCTACAAAAAAGGGGTACAAGACGATGGACACTGTCAATGTTCTACAGCATACTTGATATAGCTGCAGTTAACTCATACACACTGTTCAAGATGAATGCGCCTAAATGGAATGAAGGGAAACCAAACGCCAATAAACTGTATCTCCATGAATTAGGCCACGAACTTTTGAAACCATACGTAGACGAGTGAGCCATGGATTTGAAAGGACTCCAGTTGCCTATTATTTGCGCGATGTGAGAAATCCTAAGAAAGAAAGCAGAGGTAAACAAAATTGCGGCAAATGAAGAACCAACTAGGAAAGCAGGGTGCTACTTATGCTTGAAAAATGCAAGTAACCAGAGAGCAAGAGACAACATCACAAAAACCAAGTTTACATGTGGAAGCTGTGGACGCCATCTGCGTCAGATTAATTCAGAATCAGCCATTTTGTGTGCAGAATGTAAATGTCATCTGTAAGTGAAAATATTCTCTCCAAGTAAAAAGTGTTTTCTGAGAGTTTTCAATGTACAATAACATGAATTTCAGCAAGTGTTTTCATTTCTGTTTTTGAAACTCTCTCAATGACAAAGCTGTGCTATTCATTTAATAGATCAAAGAGTGCATAGAAACTTTAGACAGCCTTTGTATTCAATTAAAAACCTTATCTTGTTTACGCAAACTTTCAGCGACCAAGATTTGGCCATTCTCGGTTTTTATATTCACCCAACGAGTGTTAAAAAATTAAGCTGTCAGTTACGTTGTCACTATTTCCTGTTAAACTAATATCTCAATGGAAACAGAATTACATAAAATAAACACATATTACAACAAATTACAGAATTTACAACTTATTGTAACACGGGCAAAAATTGTCCTTGGTTGGTGCTCTGTGTAACCTATAATACCTTGGTGTTTCTAGGGTTAAGGCAACAGAAAAACCTGTGGTAAAAGTTACTCATTTCCTAAAACTTATTGAGGTTAATTATAGTTATTTGGCAAACTAGAAAATGGAGTTAATTTACAATAAATGTAGGTAATATATACCCATCTTTAAGGGAAAACCAGATGTAACACAATATGTTTCTTAGAATATCTGCTATAGTAACTAAATCACAAACATCTATTTACTACAAATGAGATTATGCACAGGACAATGGTAATTTCCAAAATCCTTGATGAGCTCATTTGCCAGTACTGTCATGACCTCAATACTCATAACATGGAGTAACTAGGCTACAATATTCCAGAAATCAGGAATTAACAATGAACTTTCACTGAAGTACTGTGGAAACAAATATTTACTGAACACACCAATTTCATGAAGTACAGCAGGTCTTGTTCCAGCTTGTAGGAACATCGTAGAATATTGTATAGCTGGCAGAGACTTCATCATATTTGTTTGAAACAAAGATAGCTTTCTTGTATCATTAATCATATGATGTCAGTTTCAGTCTACTTCCCTCTATTTGCAAACATTAAAATAAGATGGCCAGGGGCTTAAGAGCACATAAAAAAGGAAGTTTAGCAAATAAAAGACAACATAGCAAAGACAATTTGAATTGAAGAACATATACTTGATACCATAATGGATGGGCATGAGATAACTAACAATCTGAGTGATGAGATTTCTTGTCCTCCTTACCGATAAGAGAAGCACTATAACACCATTGAACACTGGAAATTGAAAAAGTTACAACACACTAAAATCTTAAAACAGTCATCGACATACTATTGTCTCCATATTTCTTTCCTAATTTTGGATATAAATCCAGTTAAGTACACTGAATACATGTGTATATATGAAACTATATTATTTACCTAACTGGAACCTCTATGTCAAGTGCTTTGAACTTCTGTATTTTAGGTGTGCCAGGAGTTTCCAATGCTTTCCTTCTTGTTTCTAGTTCTTTCAGTTTTGTAGCACATCTGTTGATTTTGGTAACTTTTTCTTTCAGCTCAGCTAGTCTGGTGCTTCTTGATAATTTGTTTCTAATTTCAGCCAGCGACAACTCCTGTGATGGGAGACGTAATAATCATAAAATCTGGTTTGTTGACACAGATAAAACAAATCCAATACTCCAAACATAAAACAAGACATTTGTACTGAATTATTTAATGTATTTTGTTTTCTTCACTTAAATGGTTTTAAATAGCTACCTTTGGAAGACAGGAGTTCTCCTGCAGCCTTTTAGGAGTCATGAGTCCCAGTTCTTGGCGAGCATTGGTTATGTCTAGTGGCTTCCCAGCCTGTACCTTGTCCTGACCACTTTCAAGTGGTTCCATGGATTGGATTGTGTTAGATTTCTTTTCACATGGGGAAAGCTATAAGCAGACCAATAGAAAAATTAACAGCACAATACAAATCTCAAAATAGTGAAGACTTTATTCACTACACAAACTAACTTAAATGACTAATAACAAATTTACCTCATGTAGTAACTTATGCCAAGATTTCATCTCATTTTTCAGTATACTTTCAGTTATATTTTATTCAAACATGTCTCAAAAGTAATGCTGTAAGCCATTCAACACACTTCCATATTCAATCTCAAAGGAGATTCACAGTGGGGAGCATTTTATATTTTCCAGTATCAGAGTATCCAGTATTCAGAGTATCACTTACTTCCCTTTCATTTTTTTTCCTTCTTCATTGTGCTGCAGATGTGTGTTAAATAAAGGGATAACAAAACATGACTATTCATGGCAAGGGAAAGTGACGCAGATAAAAGCAGCCTGTTTTAACTATAAGGGAAATGCAATGAAATTACAGGAATGGAGAGCTGAAACAGACTTACCATTTATTTACAATTAAAAATACATTTATACTAGGGCTATCCACAAAGTACATTACATTTTGGAATTAAAAATAAATAAAGTATTGGAATTTTTTTAATTATATACAGATGAAAGCCTCACTTAAATACTACTTTTCTACATCGAGGCATTTAAATTAAGGTACTTATCGTAGCGATGGACGAGCTTGGAAATTCCTTCGTCGTAAAATTCGGCCACCTGCACCTTCAACCACGTGGTTACCTCTTCTTGAAGCTGTGCATCGTCATCAAAACGCTGCATAGCCAACCACTTCTTCATTGCTGGGGATAAGTGGAAGTCGCTCGGTGCCAGGTCGGGACTGTACGGCGGATGAGGAAACAACTCCCACTTAAAAGATTCGAGAACTTCACGAGTGGCATTTGCCGTGTGAGCCCGGGCATTGTTGTGAATCAGCAAGATCTTTGAGCCCAACTTTCACCTGCGCTTGTTTTGTATTGCTCTTCTGAGGTTGTGCAGAGTTTGGCAATATCTTTGAGAGTTTATGGTAGTGCCTCTTTCCAGGAAATCAACAAAAATCACACCTTTTCTGCCCAAAAGAGGTAACCACGTGGTTGAAGGCGCAGGCGGCCGAATTTTACGATGAAGGAATTTCCAAGCTCGTCTATTGCTACGATAAGTGCCTTAATTTAAATGGCAACTATGTAGAAAAGTAGTATTTAAGTGCGGCTTTCATCTGTATATAATTTTAAAAAATTCCAATACTTCATTTATTTTTAATTCCAAAACGTAATGTACTTTGTGGATAGCCCTCGTATAACATGCCTAAAGTGACCCCTGCAACATCAATACAGAGCTATGCATGTCTGAACTTTACATCGGGTGTGTCTGAATATGCTTAGATATAGATGGTGGCAACTTCAAGGCTAATGTTATCGTTCAGTTCCTGCATTGTACGTGGATTTCTGTTATGGACCTTGCTCTTCAAGTGTCCCTACAGGGAAAAAAATCGCACACTGTTAGAGCCGACAAACCTGGTGCCATAAACATTTGCTGACAGTTCATTCCTCAGTGAAGACCTTGTGGACTTATTCCTGGGATATCTTAGATGTGTGTCATTTTAGCCCATCTTGGTAGAAGAAGCAGTATAGTTTTTCATATTCAGTGAGTTGAGCACAAAATGCATCAAAAAATTCCACATTGAAACCATTTGAGCTTAGAATCAAAAAATTCTGGTCCAGTAATTTGTGTACCTGTTACACTGCACTAAATGCCAATTTTTTCCATTGTGATGTGGCTGCTGACATACAGTGTTAGGGTTGTAATTTCTTAGACTTTCCCGGCGGTTTGATGACATCTCGTGGAAATCGGGTTTTCTGCCAGATATCAGCATCTTCCAAACACAATATTTCGACGTCATTACTTGACGTCTTCATCAGGTGTTCCCTGAGACTGGCTGCTTGCTGGACCGGGTCGTATATTTATGCCTGCCCGGGGCCTGGTGTTCTGTTTGCCGTTCCCTAGTCGGTCCGCCCCCGCTAGTCGCGCTATCCTGCCGCTCTAGGTGTTCTCTATTCCGTCCGCGCCCGCTCTGGCCGTCTCCAACTGCGGTCGTGGCCTCCTGGTGTTCCCTTCTCGGTCCGCACCCGCGAGTGGCGCTCCAATGCCGCTCTGGACCACGACCGCAGTTGGAGACGGCCAGAGCGGGCCGGGGTCTACACAAAAACCACGGAGCAGCCACAATGGGCAAGAGTGTGGATGGACTCCTCAATAGCCATCACAAGACGAGAGCGAGGAAACCACTGGTCAATAGCTCGTGAACTGCTCAGGGAGTCACTATAGATAACGAAGGACTCACCTGAGCAGGAGCAGCTATACTGTAGGGCACAAGAGATGGCTACAAGCTCCACAGTGAAAACACTGCAGCCATCCAGCAATGAGCATTGTTCAGATTGTTCCCCATGAGTAAAGGCATAACCAACTCGACCAGTAACCATCGAACCATAGGTATAGATTACGGCACAGCCGGAAAACGTGGCAAAGATGGAAAGAAAGCGTCAGTGGAGGGCCTCAGGAGGGACTGAGTCTTTCGGGCCTTGTGCTAAATCCAGCTGAAGTCATGGGCGGGGCACATACCACAGGGGTATACACATATGGACCCGGAAAAGAGGTGGGAGAGTGAAAAAGTCAAGCCCAGAGAGAAGAGACCGGGCGTGAACCACATTTGGACATCCTGACCAGGGCCGCTGTTCAAGAAGATGGACGACTGAGTTGGGGAACAGGAGACGGTAACTGGGATACCCAGGCAAGCTACAAACATGCGCAGCATAATTGGCCAGCAGTCGTTGGCGCCAGATCCGCAACGGAGGGACACCAGCCTCCACAAGTTGGCTTTTGACAGGGCTTGTGCAAAAAGCTCCAGTTGCAAGTTGGATTCTGCAGTGAAGGAGGGGGTCAAGCAACTGCAACGCTGAAGGCGATGCCGAACCATAAACCAGGCTCCCATAATCGAGACAGGATTGAATGAACGCGTGATACAGTCGGAGAAAGGTAGACCTATCAGCACCCCAGCTGGTGTAACTCAAGCATCAAAGAGTGTTAAGATAGTGCCAGAACTTTTGTTGAGACTGCCGAATATGAGGGAGCCAAGTCAACTGGGCATCAAAAGGCAAGCCCAAAAATGAATTAATCTCCATCACAGCAAAAGATTTGCTGTAAAGATAAAGTCATGGCTCACAGTGAACAGTGCAGCGCCGGCAGAAATACATGATGCAGGTCTTGGTGGCCGAAAACTGGAAGCTGGGCGTGACGGCCCAAGACTGCACCCTGCAGCTGCTGTTCAGCAACCACAATGCCAGTGGAGCTATAGTACGGGCAAAAGCCATCAGCATAAAAAGAAGCCGTTACGGTCGTTCCCACAGCTGCAGCTAGCCCATTGATAGCAACTAAAAAGAGGCAAACACTCAAGACAGAGCCTTGCAGGACCCCATTCTCCTGGACTCGGGAGGAACTATGGGAGGGACCAACATGCACGCGAAAGGAACAAAGCGATAGAAAATTTTGAATAAAGTTCAGGAGCGGGCCCCGTAGATCCCATCCAAGCGTGGCAAGGATGTGAGGCCGCCATGCTGTATCGTATACCTTCCGCATGTCAAAAAAGAGAGCAACCAGATGCTGATGGCAAGCAAATGCCGTGAGGATGGCAGACTCCAGGCAGACCAGATTATCGGTGGCAGAGCGGCCCTTATGGAACCAACCCTGGGATGGAGCCAGAAGGCCCTGAGACTCAAGTAGCCAACTCAACCTCCGGCTCACCATGTGTTCGAGGAACTTGCACGGAACGTTGGTGAGGCTAATTCAGGAAAAGCCCAGGTAAGCTAAAGGGGGTCCAATATCCATGAAGTCGCCTAATCTTGGCCCAAACCTGCGTTTGAGAGGTACGGATGCCAATGGTGGAGATATACCTTTCCCAGTACTCCAGCTTCCTGCGGCGAATAAGGCGTCGGGCTTGGGCACAGAGCCGCTTAAAGGCAATGAGGTGGTCCAGTGACGGGAGCCACTTATGACGTTGGAGAGCCCACCTGCGATCGTGAATTGCTCCAGCAATCTCTGGTGACCACCAAGGCACAGCCCTCCACCAAGGGGATCCAAAAGAACAGGGAATTGCAGATTCCGCTACAGAAACGATGCCGGTGGTGATCGTGTGAACCACCAGATCAATGGTGTCATGAGAAAGAGTCTCAGTAGTGGTAATGGAGGTGAACAAGTCCCGATCAGCCTTATTCAAAGCCCATCTGGGGAGGTGCCTAGAAGAGTAACGCCATGGCAGTGACAGAAAATCGGAAAGAGGTCACTACCGCACACGTCATAATGCACATGCCAATGAATGGATGGAAGAAGGCCAGGGCTGCAGACTGAAAGGTAGAGGGCTGAGTATGTGCCATGCACGACACTAAAATGTGTGGAGACACCATTATTTAAGAGAAAAAGGTTGAGCTGTGCCAACACTTGCTCAACGACTGTGCCTCGGCCTGTTACCACCAATCCACCCTGCGAAGGGATATGGGCATTAAAGTTGCCCAGTAACTGAAAAGGTGGTGGCAGTTGGGCTATCAGTGCAACCAATACATGTTGTTGGACATCACCATCCGGTGGGAGATAGAGACTGCAGACAGGAACAGCCTGAGGTGTCCACACCCTAACATTGACAGCCTCTAAAGGTGTTTGAAGATGGACACACTAGCTGCAGGCTCCACCAGATACCCTCTCATAAGCTGCCCGATTCTTATAATGACCCCAATAGCCACGGAGGGCAGGGGTTCACATTGCCAGAAACGAAGTTTCCTAGAGAGCAATGCAGAAGAAAGGGTGAAGGCTGAGAAGTTGTCAGAGCTCAGATAGGTGGTGGAAAAAGCTGCTGCAATTCCACTGAAGAACAACATCGTCTGCAGCCGAAAAAGGTGTGAAGGGACTGAGGAGTCAGATTACACCACCAGGTCATATACCTCCACCAAAGGAGAGCCTGAATCTAGAACCATTGCGTCTGAGGTAGAGGCGAGATTGAGGTCATCAGGGGACGTCAGAAATCTCCACCTCATCCACAGTCGCAGAGATGGTAGGCAGCGGTTGTAGGGGGAGGGGGGGGGGGGTGTCACCCAAATTTCCTTGGTCTTAGGGTCTTTCTTTTTTGACTTGTCTCACTGCTCCTTTGGTTTCTCTGGCTGGGAGGGTTGCACGGATTCAGTCTCCGGGACTGAGGAGGATTGTGAAGCCATACGATCAGCTGCTTCTGGACATTTCAGCCACTGGCAGGTGTCATCCTTCCCACTAGGAGAAACCTGGGGAGGAAGGGACCCCCTTCCAAGCGAGAACAGCCGAAGAAGTGGCACACTTCTCTGGCTTAGAAGTGAGGACAGACGAAGAATGGGGTCAAACCCTACAGGGGACTAACACATAAATGCCAAAACATGTGAGACTCCTGTTAGTTGTCTCTCAGGACAGGGAGAAATACCACGAGCCTATTCTTACCCCCGAAACTGCAGAGGGGTGGACACTGAGACGTTCCCAAGATGGTAAAATATATGAAGGGCTGCAGACTGAGTGGCAAAAGAAGTTTTGATAAACGGCAAACTCTACCTACTCAGACTCCAATTCGCCAGACTTGTCTTCAGAAGTTTCCACGAAAAATTGGTGGTGTTGGAAATGTCCCAATCAGTCCTGGTACAGACCAGGAAGTGGGAAAAGGGTTTCACCTCAGGGGCTTAAGGGACAGCCAGGGAACTGAAGACATCAGGGCCAAAGATGCACCAATAGATGTTCCACTGCCAACTAAAGAGATAGCTATAGAAGAGCAGCTAGTTTTATGAAGTTGGTGCGTTTCATATGAAAAACCAACCACCCTTATACCACTCACTCCAATCTGCGACTCTCCTCCATAGGCACTACCCCAGATCACATACAGGGAGTATACATGGTCAAGGAAAAAATATTCCTGGCTTTTTCCCGAATTTACCGGTTAAAATACACTTTCTCCCAGGTGAAAAAAAACAGGTTTTTCCCTGTTAAATGACAGTATAGTTTTCCTTGGCAGTGTAAAACTTATCAATCCTTTGAATGTTTATGGTTTTATACATAGACACAGAAGCTCCCAACACTTTACAAAACGAAAATCAGAGGGGGGGGGGGGGGGGGGGGGCACATTTTGGAAAGGTCTTTGATGTGCAGCGACATTTACACTGCATATTTTTGTGTTACGAACGTATAAATTCAAGTATCATCAATCACTGCATGTTACTTTCCTAAGTATTGAAATTGAGATTGCGGCGCACTTTTGTAAGCCAGTCATAGCTGATTTAATGTGACCTCGCCAGCTGATGACAGCATAGGACATGTGATGTAGTCAGCCAATAGCAAGATGACTCTTAAGTAGCACGAACACACAAATAAGAAAAGTTAATGGTTTGAATTAATATACATAGTGTTGCTACAAGAAACGAAAAGCTTTCACTTATAAGATTGGTCTCTAAGCTTAATAAGCTGCAAGAGAAACTAAGCTCCCACATATAATGTTGATCTTTCTTGCGGAGGGAAGACTACCCACCTCCCCACTACAACTAAGACTGCTCCTCGCATCAGCCCCAAATGTACAATATTTCCGAACAGGGGCAATACTAGATAGAAGCGCCCAGTCGCACATTGGTAGCCATAAGTGGGAGAAGGTACTACTCAGATGCGACTCAACTGCACATGCACAAGAGCCCACCCGCAACTGCTCAAGAGAATCTAATGTAAAGAGCTGTCGCATCACGCTCATTGGAGGCAATTCATTGTTAGAAAGCATTGCATAGTCTTCCTAAAGCCTCTGAAACACTGCTCTTGGCAGACGCTTGTATGAGCACTGTGTGTGTGTGTGTGTGTGTGTGTGTGTGTGTGTGTGTCATCATACCAACGCTTTTGTTTGGTAAGTTACATCAGAATTGTTTTTAGATAGATTTTTCCCACGTGGAATGTTTCCCTATTCTTTTTTTTCTCTCATTCATGTTTTGTTGCTCCAGTATTATTCTGCAGATGTGAGATACAATAATATCCTTTGTTGGTTCTTACCACTCAAAATCATAAAAATTTAAGTGAAAACTAAAACAATGAAAAATTCCCAGGTTTTTCCCGGTTTTTCCCAGATGAAAAAATTCCCAGGTCTCCCGCGTCGTATACACCCTGATATAAGAAGCAGACTGGCATCTGCTTGTTCCAATATGCAACCTTCAACAGGAAACGACCACCACGTGGTATCGTGGCAACTGCATCACATCCTTACTTGTGGCATCAACCATTAGGTGGCACTCTGGTGAAACTCGTGGCAACCTTGCGTGATCGCAGCAGGCCCAAGTCACTACCCTCTGGATGGTGCCTCAAGTGCAGGTGTTTCCAACAAAAGCATTGCTAGTGAACCGAGTCATCATGCCAAGTGCCTAAAAGTGTATCAAATGAGGAAAGACAGGAGGATACGTCCTGAACTAAAAATGTTCAGATTTCTCATAAAAGGTGAAGAGAGGTTATGGAGGTGGATTTTGAATTCAGTTGAATGAATATATTAATTATAATTAAGAATCTGACCGGAAAGATCAGTTTGTATTCTGTCGAAATGTTGGAACATGAAGCAATATTGACCCTATGACTTTTCTTAGAAAATAGATTATGGAAAGGTAAACCTACGTTTCTAGCATTTGTAGACTTAGAGAAAGCTTTTGACAACGTTGACTGGAATACTTTCTTTTAAATTCTGAAGGTGACCCAGGTAAAATACAGGGAACGAAAGACTATTTACAATTTGTACAGAAACAAGATGGCAGTTATAAGAGTCGAGGGGCATGAAAAAAATGGTTCAAATGGCTCTGAGTACTATGGGACTTAACATCTGTGGTCATCAGTCCCCTAGAACTTAGAACTACTTAAACCTAACTAACCTAAGGACATCACACACATCTATGCCCGAGGCAGGATTCGAACCTGCGACCGTAGCAGTCTAGGGGCATGAAAGGGAAGCAGTGGTTGGGAAGGGAGTGCGACAGGGTTGTAGCCTCTCCCCGATGTTATTCAATCTGTATATTGAGCAAGCAGTGAAGGAAACAAAATAAAAAATTTGGAGCAGGAATTAAAATCCATGGACAAGAAATAAAAACTTTGAGGTTCGCCGATGACATTGTAATTTTGTCAGAGACAGCAAAGGACCTGGAAGAGCAGCTGAACGGAATGGATAGTGTCTTCAGAGGATATAAGATGAATATCAACAAAAGCAAAACGAGGATAATGGAATGTAGTCGAATTAAATCAGGTGTTGCTGCCGCAATGAGATTAGGAAATGAGATGCTTAAAGTAGTAAAGGAGTTTTGCTATTTGGGGAGCAAAATAACTGATGATGGTCGCAGTAGAGAGGATATCAAATGTAGACTGGCAATGGGAAGGAAAGCGTTTCTGAAGAAGAGAAATTTGTTAACACTGAGTATTGATTTAAGTGTCAGGAAGTCGTTTCTGAAGGTATTTGTATAGAGTGTAGCCTTGTATGGAAGTGAAACGTGGATGATAAATAGTTTAGACAAGAAGAGAATAGAAGCTTTCGAAATATGGTGTTAGAGAAGAATGCTGAACATTAGATGGGTAGATCACATAACTAATGAGGGGGTATTGAATAGAATTGGAGAGAAGATGAGTTTGTGGCACAACTTGACTAGAAGAAGGGATGGTAGGGCATATTCTGAGACATCAAGGGATCACCAATTTAGCATTGGAGGGAAGCGTGGAGGGTAAAAACCATAGAGGGAGACCAAAAGATGAATACACTAAACAGATTCAGAAGGAAGTAGGTTGAATTAGGTACTGGGAGATGAAGAAGCTTGCACAGGATAGAATAGCATGGAGAGCTGCATCAAATCAGTCTCTGGACTGAAGACCACAACAACAACAACAACAACAACAACAATTAAGAACTGATAAAGAGCCCTAAGCTCTCAATCCTGTTCAAATTCTGTTGATTTTCTATGATGACACAATGTGGCAATTACACTTCCTGCAAAGGAATCACACGATATCATTTGCAAATGAAATAAATCCCACCTCTCATCTGTAAGTTTTCGTTATTTATTCATCAGGATTTTGTTTGTAAAGCCATTTATAAGTGCAATGTGAAAAACAATGAAACATACTGACAACAAAGTTTAAGGCATAGTTTGATAACATTTGATGAATACATTTTAAGGAGAATTACTTCAACTTTCACCTTGCAAATGAAAATGGTTCAGCGCCCAAAATCATGATAGTGAAATAAATACATACAGACTTACAGTCAAACGGCAACAGTTACTTCATTTAAAAGAGTAATATGAGTGTAAAGCCTTGTTTACATCATAGCAAACGGTAGCAGTCACATGTTAATGAGCAATCACAGAGACCTGCATGTGTTCACTACCAAAAGTTCATATCTGCGAGCAAGTGAATCCTCATAAGGACTTTACCCAGTAACAACACTAGTTATAGCTACAATTAATAATCTTTGACACTGAGATATGATTATTCACTCGCTGCTTTTAACAAAGCAAGCAGATAAGTAAGAAGGTGTCTGAATTTTTTGTAAGCATGAAATGTGTGAAGGTAGTGCACTTAAAACTGAATTGCAGCTCCAGCCCTGTTTAGCATTATTCCAAAACTTTACCCAAATGTTGGTCGATGCCAGTCACTGGATGTTCATTGCACTTGACATGGAAATTTCAAAGCAGAGTATTAGTTACCAATAATCAATATAAAGCAGTTCACTTGTGAAACAGCAGATAAACACACTATGATGATAGTGTCAACACAGGGAGGATCCAAGCTTTGTTTGATGCTTCCCTAAGAGGCCAGCAACATCCTAAACACAAATGAGCACCAGTAAACGCGCATCAAACTTTTCTTTGATGTCTAATTTCACTAGGAACCATCTGCACCACGACTGTATTATTGTCAATATATTTTGGATAAATGGCAGTATTGGTCGTAAAGATTGAAAACTTTTATTTTACAGACTGATTTCAGTCACTGTGTGACCATCTTCAGTGCACACTATTCAAACCTTGAATGCCTGTATCATAGCAACACAACAAAATTTTCAATATGGTGTTACATGTACTGTGATAATTACTTCCAACAGATATCTTTACTTTCTGTTGGAAGTAATCATCACAGAACGTCGCCAAATTTTTTTTTGTTGATGCTTGGGTTCACTCCAACAGAAACTTGACTGTCAATTGTAATGAGCCTTCTATGACAGCAGTTAGGGAAAAAAAAAAAAAATTATTTGTACTGCTGCTAACGTCAGATAAGCGCCAATCAGGGAGAATCACTATGACAGTATCGGGAAGTGATTATTGATCATAAAGAGGAATTTGTCAGTAAATTATCGTAAGTAATTTAATTCAAAGAAGTTGAAAGGAACTTGAAACCTTTCTCGTACTGCATCTGCATTTGGATTTTTTTTTTTTACCCTCCTAAGCCATACTGGTGTCAAACAAGCCATGTAACAGAGTAAACACACAATATGAAGGATGACAAGTGTGTTGAATATGCAACTGCGTAGCTTTGGCAATTTATCGGAAAGCTTTTACTGCAATACAGCCTGCTTTCAAACACTAACTGATGAAATATGTTACTTTTCAATCATTTCATTTATTTATTCCATGTATAATTGTAAGAAGTATCTCTGCCGTAAAAATAAACTTCATTTGTAGACTTATGGAAGCTGATCTACTACTGTTACCTACAGCTTGAGTAGGCTGTGGGGTGAAAGCACTTCGTGTACAGCACTCCAGCTTCTGCTAGTCGTCAGCAAACACACCCTCAGACACTTCACCAAAGAAACAGCGTTGTCAATTCCATGACACTTTTAAATCAACAAACATTGTAACATCACCAGCAACACTTTTTGTACAACAATAAAATTATTCATGAGGCTGCTTGTTCCATCGTAAGAACGGGCAATCTTACTTGATCTGGACACTACTCAGACACAGCACAGGCCATCTGGCTGGGCAGCTGTTGCTGACTGTACCAATGGACCAGAATGACAAGCAACCACTCCTAAGCATACACAAAGAGGTAGCAGCTCAGACATCAGAAGTGTCATCCCTACGTTGTCAGGGAGCTCAACCAAAAGGTTACGAAACTACCCCACTACACGGACTGGCTACTGTGCTGGCTAAATACCACTAAATGACAACAGTGTTGAGGAAAAGATGGAAGAGGCAGGAAGGCCACATGCCAGAGATAGTAAGCAAGCTGTTTTCTCCCAGTTGGCTCACACTATCGAGACAAGATGAGGGAGAGAAGGTCAAATCCTAAGGGGGGACCAAAAATTACAAAAAGAACAGGTAAAGAGAAACAAGAGTAACAGAACTGTATGAGATAGCAGAAAGCAAGAGGATAGCTGGGCCCACATAAATAAGGACACCGAAAGAGGGAAAGGAGGAGGCAAAAGGAAAGAAACAAGGACAGCGAGGGAGAAGCACATGGAAGGAAATGCAGCCTGCAGAGAAAGAAAGGCCCACAACAGCTCAGGTCCCACATGTGTCACAGATGAACTCACAAAAGAGCCGTGCTCACCCTTGTGGGCATTGCCCTTTTGACAGCCGAATGTGTTTCATTTAGTATCTCTGTATTTATACCTCTATGCATCACTGTATATACAGGATGGCCCAGGAGGAGTCCTTAGTATTCAGGAATATGACAGGAATGATCATTAAAAGCAAAAGAATCTAGTAAATATGGGCTCTAAAATGCATTTGTTAAAAGCTGTGAGCACTCCATCTTTGATACTATGAAAAAAATCTCTTCTACTAAAGGCTCTTTATTTACCTTATTTTGTGAAATGGTGGCACAGACTATGCAAGAATGAATGTTTACTACACATGGGTTCGAAAGAGCACTCCTTAAGTGATAAGAGCACTTTTTTTATCTTTGCTGAAGTGGAAATCATCAGTTCCACTGAACAATACAGTATGCATTTTGGAGCCCACATTTATTGGACAATGGGATGGGTTGGGTACGGGGCAGGGGGCGGGGAGAGGGGGGGGGGGGTGAGAGGCAGGAAGCAGGGTTGGGTGTGGGTAGCTAGCTGCTCACAGGGAGGCAGCCGGTTTAATGGCTAGGAATGAGGGAGGGGTCTCCTTTGTCACAGAACCTTTGTCTTCTCTGACTAAACTGTCCACTCAGCTCAGAATGGGGGAGCCACCATCAGCTCCGAGGGAAGGATCAGGTAAAAATGAAATGAAATGATGGTGGACAGGACATTTTTATATGTGCATGGATGGTCAGATAGACCAAAGAAGTTCCTTGCTGGATTTCAAGTAATGAAAAAAGGCCAAGATGATGATCTAATATAATGTGAGACATTTATATCGGAAAATGTTCCTTACAGTGTTATAGTGTATTTATAGAAATGGTAGATTGTGATTCTACTACACTGCAGATTCAGCACTGCTTAATGCGACAGGAAATATTGTAGTGTTAGCAATTGCCGTGTAATATGGGTTTATCGGTTGTCAGGCTGTTCTAGAAAGATTAGAGTTTTCCGGACGTGAATTTGGTTTTGATACTGTGTTCAAGGTGGATGCAACCCTTTGCAGAACATTGTTGAAATAAAGTCTACAATCTTTTCAGTATCTCTTCCTCACACAGCACTTACTGAGCTACAGCAAGGGACCATTCTAAGACCATGGCACAGAGGTTCTTCCACAAGTCAAAGTATTAAACAAACTTTGTTACAATATGCTCCCAGAAATTCATCCCTGATTCACATAAGCAGATCATCCTCCCCCCCCCCCCCCCTCTGCTGCTGCACAACTTAATCCTTGCAGTACTTAATCACTTGTTTACGAGAAGAGGGAAAATGTGGAATTTACAGTTCAAAAAGATGTTGTCTCCAAGAGTTGTCTTCTCAAACTTCACAGTTTGTGGGGCGAAACACTGTCTAACGTGCAGTTAAAGAGTTACAAATACTACAGTTGTGTTAGTATGGCTGCACAACAATGGCTTCAACTAGGGAGATGACAACTGTCTCAGTTCAATCCCATGCTGTTAATAGTCGCTTCTAACAGCTAATTTCAGAGTTGTTTCCTAAATACATTTTATTCAACTTTAGTAATGCCATCAATATGAAAAAATAGATGACATTTATATAATGCAGTAAGTTAATTAACACAAACAGATGTGAAGTTCTGTGAACATACAATGTTATAGATGGAATCAAAGTTTAATAAACTTTAATGTTTATTTTCTGTTTTTCCCATTCAAAGACTTCACTAGTCATCTATGGCATATTACAGTTATTTTTGTTGTTTGTCCAACACAGTTTCTTCACTGAGTCCGAATATTTTTTCTAATGTAAATGGAAAGAAAATCTACTCACCAAGTGGCAGCATGGAAAAAACAAAGTCATCCAGATCTGGGTGACTTTTCTCAACTGTACCCTTTTCCTTAAACCTCTCCAGTCCTTTTCCTTCACCCCTCTTCCTTCCCATTCAACTATTGTGCCAGAAGAAAGAGCCACTGGCTCTGAAGGCTTGTGAAAGTTTAATCCTTTCCCTGCTGCCACTTGGCAAGTAGATTTTTTATCCTTCCATTTAAATTATATCATCAATAGGTGATTATTTTTGTTTAATATTTTTTCTGTTTCATATTTTCCCCCTGATAAGGATATGGGCTCATATGGAAAAAAAGTCTTCAAGACACAAAATTTACCAGTAACAATTATTAATAATTTTCAAAAACAGAAAGTAGGATATGATAGTTGAGGAAGGAACAAATAATACTCCTGTCCACCTATGTCGTAATAAAACAAGGTATTTTTACACTCATTACCAAATAAATTATATGAATGTGGATTTTAACACAAAGATCTGTTGATATCAGTATACCTGCAACACCACCAATTCTCCAGCTTCAGGAGAAATACCCTGGTTGAGCTGTGAGCTTCCATTCTCTGACGGTTTACTTTCAAGCAAAGTTTCCTGTAACCACAAGCAAACAATTTCGAAATCTAGAATGTAAAATTCACACAAAAAGATCTCTATAATTCAACAACATGTAAAATCCTATACTAACTGGTCTACCATCTTTCTCACAATATGAAAAGCAAATTGGGTAATTTTATCTGTAACACAAGAAATACACCAAGGATGTAATCAAATATTTCTTCTCTTGTTTTATTTTAAGTAGACCAACCGTGTGTGTGCGCGTCAAGACGAGTTAGCCATCATAATGGTACAAGAAACAGAAACAATAAGACCCATAGAGGAACTACATGAAATCACAGCCAAGACTGGACTACAGATATCACAAGAAAACATAGTTCATGAGCACCCAAAAAAACATATCACTACACACAAAATATGGGACAATACACAGAACAGAACATTTGGACTCAGTCAGCACAAGGAGAAACAACAAATGGATGAATGAAGTAACAATATAGATTACAGGAAGAAATAAGGTATCTAATGAAGAGAGAAACTAGAGAAGGCCAACAAACTGACTTGGAATCACTAAAATAAGAAAGCTACCTCACAAAAGGCCAAGCTACGACACAGCGGTGCTACCAGAAGCACTATGTGCAGCCGAGACCACAGTAGTACAAGGACAGACACGAATCAAACAGATAGAGAAGATGGTTGAGGGGGGTGGGGGAAGCCACCCCTCAGGAAAATATTCGGCACGACGCAAAAAGACGGGGTATGGATAAACTATATGAATACACAGGAAACGAAGACTACAGTTTTATGGACACTTCAGCAGAATGGCACCACACGGGATAACGAGACAGACCTTGGACTCAGTCAGCACAAGGAGAAACAACAAATGGATGAATGAAGTAACAAATGACATGGAACAACTCAACATCACACAGGAAACAATACAAAACAAAACACTCCTTAAGAACCTGATCAGAAGTGGAAAAAAAAACTACAAGAGACACCACACAACAAACGAAGACAACTGACTGAACAGAGACAACAAGAACATAGCCAGAAGGTGAAGGAACACTGGGTGAGCAGGAAAAAAGAGAAGCCGAAGGGACCAAAGGAACTCTGAATCGGCAAAGTTATCAACATGTAACTGACTAATACACCACACTTTTTTCTGTTATAGGGCCTATAGGCTCCAGTTACATGCATCAAACTGCAGGAACAATACATAACCGACTCAGGAAAATAAACTTTCTCCTAATTCTAATTTTTCCCCCCTGTTACAACACAAAGGAGGTCTCTTATTGAAGTTTGTGGAGAAACAAATGACAACTTCAAGGTTTGTTGATAACATCTTAATTCTGTCAGATACAACAAATTACTTAACTGGATGGGTCATACAACTAATTGACAGACACCAAATCAAATTGGTAAGAAAAGAGCTACTTTACAACATAACTTTATCAAAAGAAAGGATAATTTGATAGGGTGTAATAGAGGAATATTTACCGTTTGTGCAAACTATGTTGATACTTTGTGTGATGGCGGTTGGGAGCGACTGTAAATAAGAGATGCCTTTACAGTACTCCCAACAGCCACTGTGCCAAATGCAAACTTAATTTGCACGTAAAGTAGTGCAATTTGGTGATCATAGGAAGGTTATACCAGATATAGGTTGCAAGAGTAATGTAGAAATGAAAAACTTACAAAAGTTAGATTAACATGGAGAGCTGCATCAAACCAGTCTTCACACTGATTACTACAAAATCTCTGCCAAGCACTTAAATGTGAATTACAGAGTAGTCATGTAGCTGTAGATCTGATATGAGATACAATAAAAACTTGGTTCCATTTAAACTGCAGGATTGGGTGTACACACATTTGTAGTAAGTGGAGTTAGCATACAATGGCAGTCCAATCAAAATCTCTAGCCATTGCAGAGCAAACTGTTGATAACTATGCCTGAATAATGACACAAATGGTATCCGGTTGATGTATAACAAACTAGACCAAACTTACAACAACAACAGAAAGACTTGCTGTTGAGTTAAATGGTGAACATAAATGGTTCACGTAAAGAGCATCAGGATTGGAGGGGGTATAGGCAGTCAGCAAGTGAAGAAATATGTAGGATTTGGGAGCACAGTTACAAACGTTACGGTAAAGCTTAAAGTCAAAAAGACCACATCTGCATGCCTAATGGACATATTTGGGACTATAATGTTAAAATTAAGCCTTCAGCTATGGTTTGTTACAATGCTAATGAATTTGGAAACACTAAAGACATAATTTCTAAACGTTTCTGACATATCCGACGCAACTGTGCAAAATGTCTAATGTTAAAAATAGCACAACAAAATCAGTTTTCCCCACGCTAGACACTTTGGAAAATTTAACCCTTTAGGGACAATTGTAAATTGTGGCTGAAGAAATCATTCCACGTCTGTGGGGCACAAGCGCAAAGTGTCATTAATTTACTTAATACAACGGTTCTTCTTGAATGTGTCTGAAGGCTACACAAAAGCTGTGCTACACTTTCACTATATATTTCTGGCACTAAACACATCACAAGTTAAAAGTAAACTGCAGTTCAAACACAGTACAATAAGAAAGTCATTAAAACAGCTACAATGATTAACGAGTATACCTGTGTCCCACTTTTCTCGACGATTGGAAACTTCTTGTTTGCATTTTGAAACGATTCTCTGATATCACAGTTAAATGAAACTCTCTTTTCTGGGAGCGTCTTCTTTCCACAACGTCTAATGTTTGACTTATTTTTTTGTTCACTTAAAGTGCTTTTTTGCACAGGATTCTGGCTGTTCGAAGAACATTTCAATATAATTTTCCTGTTACTGTTTTCTCCATCAGCTTTAGAGTCACCTCGTAGTATCGTTTTGCATGAATCGTTTTGTATGTTTTCGTTTCGTTTATCAATGATAAGAACTTTAGACTGCGTTTTAACATCGTCTGCTGTATGTCTTTTGCGTTTGATAAAGTAATTTGTAATTGCACTCTGTGACATTTTTATTTTGAAATCTCACACACTACAAACACTACACTTCACACTCACTCTCCCGCCACTGCACAGTTCACAATATACCGCGTTTCCGGTTTATACTACAGCGCATCCAGTGGCAATACTATAATCAGGTGATGTAGCCTTTTGTTAAAGCTATGTTGGCAAAAATGATAATTTACATAAAACAAATATTCAACGAAAAGATGCACGCGCTCATACAATTACTGTTAATCAATTAAAAACAGGTAGTAATCTTTAGAACTAATTGCTACACGCAGTGGAAGTTGGTAGCATTTACTGCTTTCCTTTTTTTTATGCACTGTTGAATTTTCTTTGGAAAAATTGCTACTTGTAATGTTTCTAGCAATGGCGATGTCAGTGTATCTGTGTTTGAGGATGGTGAAGTTAAGTTGTGAAGTGCCTCCTAAATAATAGTGTGTGATAAACGTCTCCAGGTGTAGTAAATGAAGTCCAGTATGCTATTTAACCATATCATCATTGTGTTCATTGCGTCAGAGGGAATATCTAGGGTTTTGTTGTCACCGGCCGCCATGCTCAAACAATAACGATCGTAGTTTGAGGGATGTGTGTCAAATATTTGTATGTTTAAATTTGAGAAACATAAGTTGAAGCGTTGCTATGAATTCGAAAACTGATGTGAATCGGAGAGTATTTGCTATTAAAGCTAAAAAGAAACGCCCGAAACCTGGCAAAAGAAAAGGAAAAAATGAAAGAGATGGAAGAGCATACTCAAATAAAGTAGAACCATCTCATTCGTCTTCAAACGAAACTATAGAAGATGAGGATGATTATTTCAGCTCCGACGATGATGAGCAGGAGGATCCTGCAGATTATTGCAAAGGTGGTTACCATCCAGTCAAAATAGGTGATTTGTTTAACGGAAGATATCGTGTCACACGAAAGTTAGGTTGGGGTCATTTTTCAACTGTATGGCTTTGTTGGGATCTGTATGACAAGAAATTTGTGGCACTGAAAGTTGTGAAGAGTGCTTCACATTTTACGGAGACTGCCTTAGATGAAATAAAACTGTTGAAAGTCGTGCGGGAAAGTGATGTTAACGATCCTAAACGAAACAAAACAGTACAACTCTTGGACGATTTTAAAATAAGCGGTGTTAATGGAACACACGTGTGTATGGTATTCGAAGTTCTTGGTCATAATCTGTTAAAATTAATCATCAGAAGTAACTACCATGGCATTCCAACAGAGAATGTAAAATCTATTATTCGACAAGTATTAGAAGGTTTGGACTACTTACATACCAAATGTAAAATTATTCATACTGATATAAAACCTGAAAACGTTTTGGTATGTGTAGACGAAAATTATATTAGGAGACTTGCCTGCGAGGCTACAGAACTTCATACAATGGGCCTTAAACTGCCTGTATCATTAGTCAGCACTGCACCAAGGGAGGAACCGGATCCAAATGTAAAAATGTCAAAAAATAAGAAGAAGAAATTAAAAAAGAAAGCAAAGCGCCAGACTGAACTGCTGAGAAAGCAAATGGAACAGATCGAAGAGACTGAAGAACAGAAGAGGAGAGAGATGGCACTGGAACTGGAGTGCCAGTCACCAGAAGATAATAGAGAATCTGCTGAAACTCAGTCTGAGGTGTTTGATGAGGTGCATGATGAAGATGATGATGATGATGCCAGCTCAAAGGTAATAGACACAGCATATCAAAATGGGATAGATAAAAAAGAACACAGCAAGTCAATGGGAGATGGTGCTGCAGAAGAGACCTCAAGTTCTGATTCTCAGAAGCTGTGTAACTCAGAAAAATGTGATGAAGGAGCTGGTGAGAGTGGAACATGTCCTGTTAATAAAACAACAAGAAAGAAAGAAACAAAATCTGTTACTGGCAGACCATCCCGCCAATCTTCTGGGTATACATCATTTAGTCATGATGCAAAACCTGAACTGGACCCAGCATTTGTGGTGTGTGATATTGAAGTAAAGATAGCAGATTTAGGAAATGCTTGCTGGACTTACCGTCATTTCACCGAGGACATACAAACACGCCAGTATCGTTCATTGGAGGTCCTTCTGGGAGCTGGATATGGCACGTCTGCAGATATCTGGAGCACAGCATGCATGGCATTTGAACTTGCTACAGGGGATTATCTCTTTGAGCCACATTCAGGGGAAGACTATTCTCGTGATGAAGATCATTTGGCTCATATTATTGAACTTTTGGGTGAAATACCTCGAAGGATAGCTATGTCTGGCAAACATTCCCGCCAGTTCTTTAATAAAAAATGTGATTTGCGCCGAATCTCTGGTTTGAAACCGTGGGGACTTTTTGAAGTCTTAACTGAAAAATACGATTGGGACCCAAAGGAAGCAAGAGAATTCACAGCTTTTCTTCGCCCTATGCTGGACTTTGATCCAGAACGTCGTGCAACTGCTGCAGAATGCTTGAAACATCCCTGGCTAAATTAGTTTAACTCTCCGATTCGTTAGACATATAGCTCCAAAGACAATCTTAAAAATGTTTAGTGACGACATAGTAGCTAATTTAAAACTTGACTGGATCTTTTTACCTTGATATTAATTTCAGCAATTTTACTCTTTTGTGTTTCCTTCTGTAAATGTACAAGTATACAGAGAAGCAAAAACTTTCACCTTTTTTTATGTATATTTAATCATTCTTTCGAAGTGTTGTGTTTTTAAATGTGTGCAAGTGATGCTGAATACCTGTGCAGAAAGTTTATACTTCATTAGACATTTTGGAAGTACCGGTATGCATTGTGAACTTGAGTTTTTCCAAGCTTACCTTAGAACTGGAAAGAAAGCGATCGCCGATTAACATCTTTTAGATATTGTGTAAGTATACATATGTTTTTTCTTAAGAAAGATAGTTTTAGAGCTGAGACAGCACATTTGAAATTTGGTACTCTTCCTTAAACGAATTTTTTCTTTAAACAATAATTTTCTAGTTTGAAATTTTTGTGTAACAATATATGGAGCCATTGATTTGTTGGTTGCAGGGTTCCTTTGAATGCCACCAAGTAATAATAAATTCCTAGTTATGGAACAGTGTTCTTAAGTTCAACCTGAAATTGAGTTGTTCTTGTCCTTTCCAAGACAGCTCTCATTTCAGTACCAGTATGAGGAATTGCAAAGGGTGCCTGTAGACCTGTAATGCTATAATTAGGCTATATTTTAACCTTATAGTTACTTTTTATTACTATGCAATTTCTTCATACTTTAGATACTAATGCTAAGTATAAAATATGACTGTCAACTCTTTACAGGTCTCTGATTAAGATATAGCAATCATGCTTTTTTTCGGAATTAAATTCTTTTTTGTAGCAGTAAGAGTCTTTTTTCTGTTTTTTCGCGGCCTTCAGTTTCCTCCTCATTACTAAATTATCTGTGAATTTTTAATTCACTTGTAGTTTCTTCAGAAAAGAAGGTTAAATATTTAGCTGCTTTTCAATTACAGTTACACAGTGCCTTCTCTTAGTTGTATATTTCATAATGTGCACCAAAATACTACTTCGATATTTGTTATGCTGTACAGATTTATTGAATTTATTTTTTCAGTTCAAGTTTTTATGATGAAAATATGTTGAACACGGAACAAACATGGATGTAGACATCAGGCTACACTACAGATCAGTACACGTTTTCCACACCCTTTATTCCACTTTTGTAGGGTTTGTCAATCCATAACCAAATTGTCAGCTACCAATCTAACACATCTCTCGTACTACACTACACACAGTCTGACATCGCATCAAGGTATTTAAAAATGGGGGTGGAGAAGAACTAGGGCAGAATCACACATCACACACTGTTTCCTGGCATCTACTGATGGAATGAGGAAAAATCTAAATGTGAAGTCACTTTAAGAATGTTGCAGAAATTTGATTTCCTGGCATGTTTCCTGTTTCCGTGGATGCACATTACCAGCAGTTTCCACTCAGGTAGCCTGAGTGTTAATCAGCAGTGAGTGATGGCTTGAGAACAGTGTTTTGCCATTGTTTTGACTTCTCCTGTATGTACAATAACAGTCGTTTCCAATCACATTATCAGAAAGCATTCATATTTCTCTGCCTTAATTTGTAATGTATTCTGTCCAAAATACAGGATTTCTTCAAGACTTCAGCCAACAGGCCGAATAGCTGAAGAAATTTTATTAGAGACAACTCACTGTCTCCCATCATCGCCGACAGCCGAAAACTGTTGACCTTGTCAGTCATATCCACACCTACAAAGACATAAACAAAGCGATTTACCAAAATTCACACATGAATAACAGAAAAAAACTAAAATAACGTCAACATAACAAAACCAAAATCGTTAACACGGTGAAAAATATTTCGCTGAAAGCACAGTCACCACCGATACCACACATGTACAATGCTACCATGCAAATGAATCCCATACGCCATATAACACACTAACCATAAACACACCACCATAGAGAACCACCGACCACAACAATATGCCATCTATGAATACGCCACACACGCAAACTAAACCAAAAACCTCACCTAGCACACAACATACACACACCACCAATCATATCAAAATGACACCTACAGACACGCCACTATCACAAACTAAACTCTGCGCCATCGTGATGTCACACACCACAACAGCCTTACATCACAGGTCAAAGCCGACGGGTGGAATTGGACGCTTTGGTTAACCCCTAAAATTTAGTACCATGCCCATATTTCCATTGATAGATCTTTACTCCAAATAATTTACCTCTATGGAAATGGCAGCAAGGGAAAGGAAGAGCCACCAGGTGCACTCAATGTATATGTCTGGGGGGGGTTTGAGTCAATTGTTGAAGAGGCTGTTCCAACAGCCATTGAAGGAACAAGGTGCAACCAAAGGCAGATTGTGGCTTATGTTGGAACAAATGATGTCTGTCTTGGGTCATTTGGGTCATGGTTGAAATGACCCGTATTGTATGTGTAGTTTGAATGAAGGCCACAATTTGTACCATTTTCCTGGAACGGAACCATTGTCCCCAGAACTGATCGTGGTACTTGGGATCTGAGGCCATTGGAAGGATTGAATCAAAGCTTATATGACAAGCTATCCTCAGACTCTCTGGACTCGCACCATTGGGTTGAGAGCTGTAGGGTCCCCATAAATGGGCCAGGCATGCACTACACACCATTGGATGCTACTCAGGTAGCTGTGTGCAGGGTGCACACAAGGGTTTTTTTTAGATTAGGCAACTCTCCATCCAATTCAAAAAAACAATTGCTGTGGGAAACCCAGAAGTATCAGTGTAAGATCGAAAGAAATGCCTCCCATCCATTAGAGTATTAAAATCCTAATGGCAAACTGCTGAAGCATTCTCATCAAAGTGTCAGAGTTTAAAGCACTCGTAAAAAGCAGTGAAGCTGACATAATACTGGTACAGAAAGCTGGTTGGCACCAAAAATTGGTAGCACTGAGATTTTTGGAAAAAATTTAAATGTACATTGAAAGGATAGGGGTAATGGGAAATGGAGGTAGTGCATTTGTCGCAGAGGACAAGAAACTTGAATCTATCAAGATAGAAATTGAAGCTGTATGTGAGATTGTTTGGACATGACGCAGTATCAGGTGTGGGCAAAAAAGAATTAGAGCCTTCTATTGCCCACCAGACTTACCTCCTGAGTAACTGAAAACTTTAGAGAAAACCTCATCTCACTTGTACGTAAATTCCCTAATCATACTGTGATCAATTATGGAAGATTTAATCACCTCAGAATTCATTGGAAAAATTACAATTTTGTGGGTCAATGGAAGCATCAGATTCCACCCGTCGGCTTTGACCTGTGATGTAAAGCTATTGTGGTGTGGGACATCATGATGGAGTGGAGTTTAGTTTGTGAGAGTGGCGTATTTGTAGGTGTCGTTTTGATGTGATCGGTGGTGCTCTCTGGTGGTGTGGATAGGAGCGGTATGGGATTTGTTGTGAATAGTAGTTTCCACCATATTGGTGATGTCATTGGTCAAAGCAGAGGGGTGGAATTGGATGCTTCCGTTATCCAAATTTTGTTAGTGGTGGTCGTGATAAGACTTCCTGTGAAACTTTACTAAATATCTTCTCTGAAAACTATTTGAAACAGATAGTGATGCAACTGTGGCAACAATGATTACCAAAGAACAACTAAAACAAGCAGAAACATAAATATGTTCTGTGAACTAGATAAAAAATCGGTAGTGTGATATGTCATGAGGAATGTGAAACTGCGTGATTTCATCTCAAATCGTACAGGTCATGACAACTCGAGGTCATTAATTTCTCTGGGAAAAGTATATATTAGACCTCTATATCATAAGTGTTAATAAATAATATATTTTCATTTCATCTGAATTTTTTGTAGATTGTATGGCCTTTTCAAAAATGTATAATTTGATGATAACTCTTAAAACAGTAGAGGGGAGATTTCATGGTGACTCATGTTACATTTTGAAATCAGTGTTTTATTATGTTGCCTTTTTAGCAATCTAGAAACCTATATTTTCCTTTGTAACTCATCATTATATATTGTGTTATTCACGCAAAGATCTTGAATGAATATTAAAGCAGGGAAGCACATTAAAATTACAGGACAAGAATGTACTTTATAAAGTGACTCATATTACAAATGTGGGACATCCTATTGCTAATGTACATTTTAGATCAAAAGTGTCAGACTATTAGGGAGTATGGGTCTGGTTTTTATTACAGAAAATGCATATTATGACACAGTTACAGATTTCTAAAAATATTTATACTATGTAAAACATTGTAAAATATTGAAAAAAGCACATGACACAATGTTATGTGACTCATGTTACTTGCTACTTATTGTTGGAAAATCTTTTTCCTGTGAGCAGAAAAATGAAAATGCGTCATTATTTACCAAATAAGGTACTTATCATTAACATTTCACTTGGTAAACACTATGATAAATTATAAGAGTATGACACCTAGGAAAATAAACTGTAATTTAGTTAAAAGACAGTGAATTGAAATTATCCTCTTGCATTGACAACATCGGGTAGATTAGTTTTCTTATAATTTTGGCTATGTGTACAGAATTTCATCACATTTTGCAGGCCCATTTCCAATGGTGACCAGCATGCTCCATTGCACTGATTGAGCAAGAATTTCCAAAAATTGCACGTACCTTTCCAGCATATAATTTACCATTATATTCTACTTGGCACCAGCCTCCAATTTTCACACTTTCTAGTTTCTTCAGTATGATGATCTGCAGCAGAGAAATTCTCTGGAGATAGTAGATATCTTTGTAGTACTCCTTATCTTGTAGTGAAAGCAGTGAATGCTTTTTATGTTTAGTACTGATGATACTGAAGAAAATATTTGAGCCTCTAAGTAACTAGCCGGATTAACTCTCAAACTGATTCCTTGAATTTCATCAGCAGACATATGAAAAACCTGCATAGTTGTCGTACTGGCAGCTGTCTGAGCAAAAGGTGATGAATCACCTACTATGGATTTCATTTTTTTACCCATTCCACACTTGCCAATTTTCAACAGTATCAATTCCATCTATGGCTCCTTTACGATGGGGTGTAACAAAGTTCCAATAGATTTCCATGTTGTGGAACAGTTGAATTTTAGGTACAGCAACAGTAATATATTTGTTTTTAAATTGTGTGGCAGGTCCATCTAACCAGATTGAAACTACCTTCACATTTTCAGGTATAACCAACACTCTTGCCAATGTAAGTAATCACAGTATCCTTGGAATGGGTTAAATTTTCTGAAACAGCAACTATTAGTTGATGAGAACCTAAATGCCACAGTGACAATACTAACTTGTGCCTGTGCCCAATGTGCACTTTGTACCTCATATTGATAGTTACAAGTGTAACTTTCAGCAAAATAAACATGCAGCAATGCAAATGGCTTAGAACTTTCGCTCAGAGCCATTTCCTTTTGCTGATAATAAGATGCAGGCTGAGTGCTCTTTGTATGATAATGAAGAATAAACTGAGGAATTAAGGAAATTATGTGCTTCACTGTATCAGCTGTAGAGTCTTCTTTGACTTCAATAATTTTGAACCATTTTCTTACATAATTCAAAAATACCACGATAAATTCACAATTTCCGTATCATCAATTTTATAGGCTTTGTTGAAACCTCTACCATTTTGGCATGTGTTACCTTCATTCCACCAACAATAATAGAAAATGAACTAATGCAATTTTTACGTAAACTAAAAAGAAATGGAAAAGAATTTGGAAAAAGGAATTGATGCGTTCTACGCAGTGGGTGTCGAAAAAATGAAAAAAAAACTGTCCCACATTTACTTTCAACTAAAGCGGATTAGTGCTGTTGTTCTTACCTTACGTGTGTTTTCTGACGGTTTTGTAGTGAGAAGAATTAACATTAAATGGTCGAAAACTTTTTTCGAAAATTAGTAATTTCCATGTGGTTTTTCGTTTCTGGTACGTAGCTCGCATGACATGCAACAGAAACAATATGTTGTAGTGGCAATAATGGATGGCAAGAAAAAAAGCTTAAATATTTCAACTAACAATTCTACTGATTTTTACTGAAATTATGGTCCTGTTACGGTCGCCATTGTAACGTTCCCTCTTTCTGTTTATTTAGGTTTGATTTGTTTGATTGTTATTCTTTATTTCTATTATTCGGAATCTTTTTTTTTTTATTAAATTGAGCCTGAAACTTACGTAATAAATACTTCGTGTGAAGTACGATTTGCAGCATAAACAAAAATTAATTTCGGAAATGTAATCCACTGAATATTAAAAGTAAACCTTTTGAACAACGCGTGTGACTGTCTAGATACATTCAGAGGGTACGTACATTCGCGTGCGAGTGGTTGCGGTCTGATGAGAAATTTTCATTGTGAAATAATTTCGTCGTAACACACTCGGAGATTGCGAACGTACATTCAGAGTAGAGGCACGTACGTTCTATCATTCCCCGTGGCCTGGGTAAAAGAATGGCAATTATTTAAATCTAAGAGTATTTCTTTTGCATCGGACTAGTATTTTTATAAGAAAAAGAAGATTGTAGGTTCTGAATGTCCCGGCAAAACGAATCAGAAGTAATTTTAGCGGCCACGAAAGGAAAGTAGAGAGCACAATCACGTACCTCTATTGTTGAGCAGCGCCGTTTTGAAGATCTTCGGTTCCATCTAAAACTCGCCTTCTCTGCTTAACATAAATACTCCATAGGCATGGGAGTAAGGCTTGTTGTGCGATGAAAATAATATAAAACACATCTTGCATCTTTTAACTCATTCATTTACCACACACACACACACACACACACACACACACACACACACACACACACACACACACACTAGTAATTAGACAGTACGACATCCCACCAGCCCATCAGAACAAAAAGTAGTCGTTCATACAAGAAATAAAAAACGAAGGGCGAAATTGTTCCTATGTCTCTCAAAGATAAAAAGTTTACCAGATATTTCTCTGGTGTGTCACTGTAACAATTTTTCAGCACCTCTGCGATTAAATCACAATATTTTCAGTTCCTTTACACAACAAAGCTCACTGGGTGGCTGGCATACGATGGTCAATACAAATGTGATGCTGTAAGCTGAAATATTATCGTGTTTCCTGTGAAGGCTGCTGATAACATTTATGAAATTTTCATGATATTTACTCAACATACTTTATGAGGTAGTTTGCTGCTTAACTGCTTATGTGGTGGTTGTACTTCTGCAAACTTAAATTTCCCAATTTGAGCTTAAGGGTGTTCTTATTTGAATGCTTTGTGTTTCCGTGATGGACACGTCTTAAGTGATGAATATGAGTGGTTATTTTCTCATTATTTTCGCCAATAACTGTTGTGTTCTTCCTGCCTGGTGACTGGTGATTAAGGTCACGACAGTAGAAATCAGCTACCAACTCTGTATATTTAGAATTAAGACCTCTATTTTGTGAACTACTGCCATGGCTGGGTCTTTCAGACTTTCCATCTGATGAATTTCCACACAAGTCACGGAACAACTTATTAACAACTAGAACTTCATGTCCTGGTGAAGATGAGAAGTAGTTATTGGCTCAAGCCATGGCTTTACCCAGAGCACTATGTGACTTATACAGCGACAAACCAGCATTACTAGGCTGCGGATCTTGCTTCTTATGTTGCCTATGTTTTCTAACTTTCTCCCTAGTTTTAGCTCTTCTTTCTTTTAATAATAACAGTTGTTGCTTATGTTGACTCAACTGAAGGAGTTTGTTTCTGCTTCTGTTGTCCCCCCCTCCCCCCGTAGGTGCTTCTCCTTAAATTCTTCATATTATCCTTCACGCTTTAACTCTCCCCCTCCCACCTTCCTTTTCTGTCTTTCTGCTGCTGGTAAGAGCAGCATCATCTTTTTTTAAACTTAAAAATATATAACTATGACTCAGATTACACACATTACACATTTAATTTTCTGTTCTTACTATATTGTTTGAAATTGGGAATTTTTTAATAGTGTTGTTAGTTACACATTCACACAGAGAATTAAATTGCTGAACAAGAGAAAGCTAGCTCTAACATTCCAGAAAGCTAGCTCTAACATTCCTCTTTATATAAAAACTTAATTACGTGAAACTGACTAATGTTATATGAAAGTTCGTGCTGTTGTCTTATGTCATTTATCCTTACTTATAATTTACCTACATCAATTTTATACTGTTTTTGCAGTACTTTAGGGTATGTAACTGTAATATAAATAATGATGTACTAATTTTTATCTGCCACTTAGTTGAAATGAAGGTCCAGAATTTCCAATAATTCACATTCTTATCACATGAAAAACATAAGACCTTATAAAATAGCTATGAATTATGGAGGGAAAGCAATAATAGGCAACCAACCATTGTTGCCATACAATAAAAAGTCTGGCCTTTTGAAGCACTATGTATAAAGTACCAAATTTTAAGCTTTTTAAATCATCGGTGTGTCCTATTTAACACGGAATATCCTATAGGCCAAAAAATATATAACTAATAAACCAAAAGTACTGGAGACCTGGCAGGGGTTTGGCATTAAACTACCTCTTAGTGTGTTGAAATTCAGTTATCACCCGTACACTTACGAACTTCCTTTAGCTTACAAATTTAAGAGAAGAAAAAAAAAAAAGAAAAATTAACCTTAAGTTTTTCCACTTAAATTTTTTTCCTAATTTGAAAAGCCACATACCACTGTTTTTTCTGCCATATTATCAGATATTACTGGCGTAATTATGAACAATATCTATTCTGCTCCAGCTCTCTGTATTATGTAAGTATTTATTACTAAAAATGTAAAAAAATTGTGTTTTTACAAATTTTTTACTCCAAAAACCCCATCTGAAGCCTTTTGAGAACTACACACAATATTGTTTGCTTAACATATTAGTGATTAGTGCAAAGACAGTGGGTAATATTTTTCTGTGTAAGTATTAAAAATGTTTCAACATTTTGCATATCTCACCGAATTCCTAGTGTGCAATATGCATGTTGGCAACACTGTTTCCTGCATTCTTCTGTTTAACAAACAAGTGAGAATTTGCTCATAAACCATTCTGCATCGCATTTTGTATTTGATTTGAACTTCTTTCCTAGATACATTGTTAGTGAGGAAATACAGTAGTGAAAGACTGGAGTGTGTGGAATACAGAAAAAAAAGGAGCAAGAAGGTGGTGTTCATGGGACATAGAAAAACGCTTGACAGTTATTGGAAATCTTTCAGATGTGCTGCAGAAATATATTGGTCATCAAGTAACAGTATTAGCATCACATCCATTGTTCAGGAATTGCTACACTCGCTACAAGTAAAAATTTAGTGACCACCCACCTGAATGATAACAATCACCCAAATGTTAAACTGAAGAAGACATTGCAGATGTTTATATTCCTGGCTGTGAAGTTGTTGATGCATTGAATGTCAGAATTTTTGCTATAGCGCCTACTATATACCCTCTTAAACATCCAAGAAAGGTAAGAAGCACAAGAAGAAAACATGATTTAAAAGTAAGAATGGAACAAATTGAAACAAGTATTACATAAGCAACATCTTAAAAACTTTGTGAATTGTGTAATGTAGATACATTTGGTGCAGAACCTGAAGATAGTGATACGCGTACGGAATGTGATGTGTGGTGTGAAAACCTAAATACTGCTAGCTCAGCAGCCACCTATACTGAAAAGGTACAGTTACTGACTCCGATACAAGGTAGCTGCTCCAAGCAGCAGATACAGAAAGACATACCCACTTCCTCACATTATTTGATTTCAAAAGCTCATAAAATAAAGAATGAGAAAGGTATTTGGGCATGCCCAGATTCATACTGGAATCCATTGCAAGATGATATGCTTATTGTTCCTCTGGAATATTACCTAAGTAATGACAAAGATTGCAACCGGCAAAGTCCTAACCAGGCTGATGTTATCTCTGTTAGTGAAAATTGTGGAAAAGTTAAAAAATGTAGCTCCTAATGAAAAAGGAGGACTTAGATTTAAAAATTGGTCTTACAAAATTCTACTCCTTATGACCAAAACGGGTAAAATGCTAGCCAGTGAAGGAAGTATCCATATGTATTTACTGCACTAATTTGAAAAGTGTTTGCTTCGCCATAACCGTGTCCCAGGAAAGAAGTGAACAGATGGACCTGATGCTATTGTGTATATGTCCCGAGCCCCAAGATAATGTTGGTTGCACGAGTGTGCAATGTGTCATGGTGCTGGAGTGATGGCTGTTGAAGCATTACACTGTCAGGATACTGACAATGACATAACCTATGCATTGTGGGAGGGAGGGGAGTTGGTGAAGAAGACAGTAGAGCCAGAGAAGTTTGTTACAGAGGTTAGGCGTTTGGATCATGAAAGGAATAGCTCACCATCATATCTGGAGGATTCAGAGATAGGTCATAACAAAAGTAAAATCAACCATATCCCAGACTACTGACACATTAGTTCTTCATTTTGACTTTGTTGGTAACTGGTTTGTTGCTTTGCAGAACAAAATTCAAAATTACCACTGGCACACACTACAGGTATCAATATTCACATGTGTTGCCCAGTTCTTTGAAGCATCGCACTGTTTTGCTATTGTCAGTAATGATCTCATTCATGACTCCACACGCATGCTTCACTGACAGTATGATAATTGATTACATTGCATCTAGGGGCCATGCATTCCCTAAACGCGTGTGTGACTGATGATGCAAAATCTCTTTTTAAAAACTGCTAGAGGACTTTGTAGCGAGCCACTTCATTTCTTGTGTGTATGACAATCAGTGATGGGTGGGACAGATAAGTGACTCTCATAAGCTGCAAGATATAACTGTGTCCTTTATGACACCTCATGGTCCTGCTAATGCTTTCAAATGGCAATCATCAAAAGATCAGTGTGCAGTTCCCATTTCCCAAGTACTTCTCGTGTTGGATCATCCTTGTCTGTGTGCAAATTCAGCTCAGCTATACGAGTTCGATGGGAAGCAGATGGAAAAAACCAAGTGAACTCCTATCAACAGTGCAGTGTTGTTACATTGTAGGCAGTTTTAATTCATAGAAAGTCATGAAGAAGTACAATCATGACAGAAGACAATAATAATTTGTAAATAATTGGCATAAAATGCTTTTGAACGAAATTATGAATTGTTTTCCCACTCACTTGTAATGTTGTAAAGTAATTATTTTGATTCAGAAATACCAGTTTTGCATGATATTTACTTAAAATCAGCAGTCAATTTAAGTACTCAAGTGTCCATGATTTTTTTGACCTAGCGAGCAGAGCTAGTCTACCTAGCTTATTTCTCACATTTTGTACAGACGAGCAAGTTCTAAAACATTTAGGATGGTGGTTTTGGAAAAAATAATTTCTAAATAACCAAAAAATTTCAGATTCTTTCATCTTTAAGTACAAATATTTTGGCAGTTTAAGAATTTAATGCATTAATGTCATAGCTGACAGTTAGCAATCCTTCCACATTATCCTATCTCAAGACAGTTCACATCCTGTGGCTGTTCATATTTTCAAAACATAATTTTGAAAATTGCAAAAAGTTTCAAATTTTCATAGTTCATCCCCCCCCCCCAAAGATATAAAATAAAAATCATAAATCATGTCTCGTAGTATTGGGAACAAAGTATTTACTGAAAATAAATTCAGATCTGTATCACTTTTGGTGTCTTTATTACAATTTTTCAATTTTCCCCTCTTGTTGTGACATTTTCTTGAATATTCTCTTGTAGAGAGGTCTGTAGCATTTTAATAAATCATCAGAAAATAGAAATATTGTAGTTTTGTAGGTTGTGGATCTTCAACATGAATTTCTTGCAGCAAACTTTGAAATAACTGTGCGACACACTCTCTCTTGACCTGTATGGTTTGAGATGAAATCGCCCAACTTTCAGCACAGGACAGAAGCATGTAGAGGAACTATGGTTAAAGTTTAAAACAATAGTGGACCATGAACTGAATAGATATGAACCCAGCAAAACAGTTCATAATGGGAGGGAACCTCCATGGTATATAGTCACAATATAGAAACTTACAAAGAAACAGAGATTACTGCATAGTAGGTGTAAAATGAAGCTTAGGGCTATAAATAGAGAGAGACGGTGAATGAAACACATTTGTCTGCCAAGAGGACAATGTGTGATACCTCCAAATACTACAGTGGCAGAATATTGTCAAGTGATCTGTCACAGGACCCAAAGAAATTCTGCTTGTATGTAAAGGCTGTTAGTGGCACCAATGTGACTGCCCAGTTCCTAGCAAATGAGACAGGAACCGAAATTGAGGGTAGCAAAGCCAAAAGCTGAAATGTTTAACTGTGTTTTCAAGTGTTCCTTTACTAAGGAAGACCCACTGAATAGATGAATGAAATAAGCATGAGTCTTGTCACTGAAGGGGTGGAAAAAAAACACTTAACAAAGTTCTTGAGTCACTATAACCATACAGTAATTGTACAAAGGATGTTCACTAAGTAATACAACAGTTTTTTTCTCCCCTGAAAGCAGATTGGTTTTATTCGGGATCCAGTATACCACATATTAGTCCCTGCTCTTCTCGCTACAAAACCCTATTTTTCTTTCAACGTAATCTCTGTTCAATGTGACAGCTTATGCCACCTTAGTGGAAAGGCCTTTATGCCCCCCTGGTAACATTCTACTGGTCGATGTTGAACCCAACATCTTGCTGCGTCAATAACCTCACCATCATCCACATACTGCTTCCCACAAAGTGAATTGTTCATTGAGCCAAACAGATAGAAGTCAGAAGGTGCGAGATTCGGCATGTAGGGTTGATGAGAAAGTAGTTTTGTGAGCTGCTCTCGGGTGCACAGACTTCTGTGAGGTCTTGTATTGTCATGGAGAACAGGAAGTTAGTTTTTATTTTTGTGGTAATGAACAAATTGAAGTTGTTTTGTCAATTTCCTGCCAGTAGTACACTACACTTAAGAGTTGATCATTGCACTATGAGGGAGGACATCAAACAGAATAACTGCTTCAGAGTCCCAGAAGACTGTTACAATTACTTCACTGACTCAGGGTGTGGATATGAACTTTTTCTTTGGAGGGTAGTTGGTGTGGCACCACTCCATGGATTGCGTTTTGTTTCCAGTTCAAAGTGGTGAAGCTGTGTTTCATCTGTGATAAAGTTCGACAAAAATTTGTCCCAGTCAACCTCCTAATGTGCAAGCAGTTCCACGCAGATTCATTACTCTTTATTGTTTTCTGTTAGGTGGTGAGGAACACAGCAGACACACATCTTTGAATACCCCAACTGGTGGACAAGTGTGTTGGCACTAACACTCAGGACATCCTGTTGTGCAGCGAACTGTTTGATTGTGATCCATCGATTACCTCGAATGAGTGTTTCCACATGTTCCAACATTGCAGGTGCCACAGTTGTGTGCAGACAGCCAGCATGTAGGAGATGGGACAGATTCGCCCAACCTTGTTGCACTGATGACAGATGCCATGCCCAGCGACTTACACGGTTTTTGTTCATTGCCAGGTCTCTATAAACATTCTGCAAGTGCCTATGAATTTCCGTGATGCTCAGTGATACTGTCTGCTTGGAACACACCTCCATGACAGACACCATTTTGAAGGCTACATGTAGTGCCACCACCTATTGGAACTTCATGAAACTATAGGGGTTCAAGCAGGAATGTTACACAATGTCTCACAACCAATTCAGCTCTCTTCTCCCCCCCCCCCCCCCCCCCACACTCCAACCAAAATTTAATTACTCATTGAACACCCCTCTTATAAGACCTTATCCAAATACAGACATTTCTTGCAGTCAGCTGAAAGTGTCTAGATCATTTTGAATAACCCTGTATTGATCTATCTGCACCACACCCATCTTCAAATTAAATGATAGCTTATATTTTAACTAATGTTCAGTCTTGATCACAACACTTCAACATGACTTTGTAACAGCTGAGGAGAGCTCCACCTACCATCCTCCAAGGAAGCCATGGGTCTGAAGATGGTTATATAAATATAAGCGAAACCGGTCACCTATGTTATTGAGACATAAGTGTTGTGATCAAGACAGAACTTTAGTTAAAATATAATACCCTATTGATCACTGTTTCCAAAAATGTTTACCAAAAATTATAGCTTAATTGTAAGGATCTCTTCAGTTGGGTTACTTTCCCTATTGCCATGGTTAGCCTGACTCACTATTTTAAATAAGCTAAGAGTGAACAAGACAACTAGCTGGATAGTAGACACGGTGAGTCATCAGCCAGAACATAAAAAGGAATTTCTTAGACATGCTGGTAACTTCATCGTTATACCTAATAAACAAAATATGCTGTGTGATATTTCTGGGAAGATTCCAAATGAATACAAGTTATCCCAAAACTGGATGCTAGAGCAAAAATGAAAACAAAATGTGTAGTATTGAGCAAAACAAGATAGAAACATGCTTCATGACATAAAAGTATTGACCAATTTCCTCATTATTCATCGTCATTATCTGTAAGATGATGTATTGTTTAACACTTGTAATTTCAACATATATCACTTATGTGGGGAGTGATTTGAACATTAACTTGTTGAGGGACGGTAAGGCTTGCCGTATCTGTAGTGTTAAGTTAGCTTCACATGCTTTCACCACTTACGCCAAATGCAGAGTCCCCATTGTGTTTATAAGTAGGTGCTATTATATTGTTGTTGTAAACTCATTATGTGAAATCAGACAACAGAGCATTGTGTGTAGAGTTCTTAAGTATATGTATTACAAGAATGTTAGACAAGCTTTTTTTAAAAAGTCAGGAAGCAGTTTGGTGCACACTCTTAAGTGCTCTTTCAGGCTCGTAACACCCAACTTACAGAGACATAATTTAGTGCTTCTGACAACTCCTTTAGAAGGCTGTGATAATGATTTACAAACAGTAAAATCCAGGAAGGGTATCCTATAATGGTTGGTGATACAATTATCTTAATTTTGAGGTTTTCTTTCAGAATGATGTTATGGTGATGGCAATAAGCATAGAGAGTTACACAGTTAGTAGAAGGAAGAAGGGGCAGCTCAGCCAAAGTATTTGTAAAAATGCAAATTTTCTGCGATTCTCATAAACCCTTTCCAATAACTGGAATGGTTCATTGAACAAGTCCGATTTATTTCTTCCTCTTTCCTTTCCCAATCTGAGCTTGTGCTCAGTCTCTTCCGATCTCAATGTTGATGTGATTTTTAATCTTATCAACAGCGATCCCAACATATATTACAGCAAGATTATCACCTTCAATGTGATGCCTTATATTCCATATACTATATAAACAGTGGGGCAAAGAAAGTCTGCATAACAATTACACCATGCAGGTAGGAGGACTTTCGTTTGCTTAAGTTGTAAGAGCACATGCTGTCCAGCTTAATTTATAAATACCAGCTGAATTGAAGTGGTTTGTTGAGTGCAGCTGCAAAAACGCACTGCCAAAGCATTAAAGAACTCTATTACACTGAAAAGTCTGCTGTGGACATCTAGCATGGGGGAAGCAATTACTTTTTGGAAAGACTGACATTTTGTGATTCAAGAATATGATTAACTAAATGGTGTCATTTGACACAATTACAAAATGTTAACTGGTATCGACCTACACTGGTCATAATGGAAACAATAAAATGAAAGCAGAGGTCATGGCACACAGTATTTTGCTTGTATCATTGGTAAAGTTACAAGGCACATAATGATGGCAGGGTTAAATCATATTATAAACTGTAAGCAGGACATGAAAATATATGTAGTCTCAAGAAGAAACGAAAAAAGAAAGAAAATGTAGCAAGATTGAGATAATGTCATGATCAGAACTATCCACAAATTTGCACACATTTTCAGTAACCTTTTGTGTCAGTAGCCAAAAATTGAAGGCTGCACTCTTCCTTAGTAGTTTGCCTGTATTTCTTAAGAAAAATATTCCTTAACAAACTTTATACAATTCAACAGCATCATATGCCATCAAAAGAGATTTAAAGATTACAAAATATCTTAAAAATCATTCTTAAAGAGGTTACGATGAAATTGATAGTAAAATAATCAAATTATATTCAGTTGAGCTTTATAATATTTGTATATTAAGTTACTTAAGATACCAATTTCTTCATAGTGTTTTTTTTTAGCCAGACTAGGGTCCACTATTGCCAAACCACTCCACAAACAATGAGGAAAAACACTGGTGAAGAATTACTGTATTGCTAGTATTTTCGTCCATTCCCATCATGTATAAACAGATGGTACAGTAACATCAGTAAATCTGAATTTATTACTGCTGGAAATGTTTGAGTTATTGGCTAAGGAATTTGCTTGTGTGAATTAAAATATCCTCTGCAAAAATTGAATTGAAATATTACAGGACAGCACAGCCAGCTCAACTCCAAGTCATCAAATAGCAACAGGCTATCAGAATTTGTAGCTGTCGGGCATGGTGTATCACAAGGTTTTATTCTGAGTATTTGTAAAGATTTTCCACATGCATTCTTAAATACAAGTACAAGAAGTGAAAAGTAATACCCATAGCTTGTTAAAAGGGTAACTAATAAAATATTTGAAAACCTCGACAGATAGTGCGAGGCAAATGGGTTATTGGTAAATTTTGACAAGTCTCAGTACATAAATTTAAGTTGTTCTCATTGAACTCCACAAGCTATAAAAACATTTATTCACATATTGAAATACATGAAATAGAAGTGCTAAGTTGTTGGCATGGCAGATAGATTGCAGCCTTAATTGGAAAATTCACACTCAATAATTGGAGCACCTTATTTCAGCTAGATTTGCAGCACAGTGGTTACTGTTGGGTGTGATTTTTTTTTAAAAAAAGATAAGGTTTTCACATATTTCCATTGACTTATGAGTTAACATAATGAATCTGGGGATAATATGTTCAGAGTATGGAAACAATTATAAAAATTACATCTGATATTAGTTCTGAAATGTCATGCCGAAAACACTTTAAAAAACTTAATTTGGTAACTAGTTCACAATGCGTTGGCCTTTATATGTTTAGTAGTATCCTTTGTCAAGTTCATAACATGAATATAACTCTAGGCTTAATATCAAGCCCGCAAAGACGTTTAAGGGGGGTTGACGTCAGTACAGGAAGGGATTGGATACATGGGTACCCAAGTTCTGCAACATACAAGAGCATAGTAATGTCTTGTAGATAATGAGATGGAATTTAAGACTGGCTAAGGAACGGTGTTGGGCAACAACTTCTACTTCCTTGAAGAATAATTATACAGGCACTATTTATATTTTTTGATCTATTTAATAACATTAAGTAAATTCATTGTATTGCACTCAAATAAAATGCATGTCTTTGACTTCTTTCCACATCCATGAGACCACACTTTGTGAAATTGGTTGACTGTTGCTAATATAATATAATATAATATAATGTAATGTACCTTAGCAGTTGAGGACAAGTATGGGACTGTGTGGAACTTTAAAGTAACTCACTAACAGAAAACCCTATAGCATTTCCAAACTTAAGAGCAAAATCAATTCTAAAAGAACATGCCTTGGGGAGTATCCATTGTTTCCACTCTTGCAATAGAAGTTTTTCGGTCAATGAAAATGGTGGAACTGCCATATTAACAATCAATGAACACTCAGGGCTATGGCTGTAGCAGTGATGGAACACTTTACTGTTACTATCTCAGACTGAAAGGGAAAAAGAAGGGAAAAGACTTAGTATCTTGGGCCATCCAATGGCTGAATAAGATTCTTTCTCTACACGAAACATGACCATCAGACCACTGCCCCCCTTTTTTCTTTAAAAATAAATAAACAAACATTCCTTTGCTCTTTTGCTAAAATCTAGTCCGACACACAGCATGTCAATGCTTGGAATGTGGCAGCAATGGTTCCCTTCTGGAACAGTGCTAAGAGTTGTACCGACCCAATTAGCGATATTGCAGTGCAACACTAGCAGGTTTTTGGAAATGAGACACTGACCAGATGATGAACCACCATCTCACCTGGCTCTTTAGACACCCAAAAACTAGGAGCATATTACATTACTCCGTCTATGAAATCTGAGCCAGCTGGATGCAACTAGACCAATCTTTTTCACGTGAAACTCATTCAATTGTCATTTGTCTTTGATTGGCGTGTCAGATTGCTTTATTCAAAAATACTGTTGTCACCAAGGTACAAAAAAGAGAGCAAAGGCAGAACACCATTTAACCCATGATGAAGAGTCAGTCCAATTAAGTCAGGTGATTCAATATTTCCTGCTATTTGCACATTTGTTCTAGCTCATCGTTGAAAAATGGACAAAAAACTATAGGTTTTAGATGAAAACTGATTTGTACAGATATTAAATATTTAATGTTACTAATACTGAAGGGGGGGATACACATGACGTGTATTAACAACAAACAAAATATACTCCATGCGAGTCATTTAAGTCTATGAAAGCAGCAGGCCTCCCCCTGCTAGATGAGGACATTTTAATGCGCGAGTAGGACAAAAATTCAATGAAAAGGTTTTTTAGTGGGGAAAGAAGGCGTGGCAACAGAAATGGCAATGATCGGACACTAGCAGAATTTGCTGAGAACATCATGCTTTTTATCCCAAAAGAAAATAAATTGTAGATGGATTTGACAAGGATCAAGTAGAACAACTATTTAAAAAAATGTGCTTGATGTGCTAATCCCAAACCACTAAGTTCTCATAGAATGGTAATATTCAGAGCAAAAGGATGTACAAAACTGAAAAGATGTGAACCTATAAGGCAGAAAAAAATGTGTGTTATGTGAGACTGTTAGTAATAGGGTGGGACACCTGATAAAATAAAACAACAAATTAATCAACTTGGAAAATAATATTTACATTGGAATAGATAAATGAACAGTTATTCATGACTGGCACTTACACAAACAGCAAGATGTTGCACACAGAAAAAAAAAAGGCAAAAGAAAAGAATATTTCAAATGGAAGGAGGTAGTTACCAAGAGAAAGTGACAGCTTCAAAAATTGTTTCCTCGCAGCGTACAATTTAAGCAGAAACAGAAACGTGGTAGAATCTGTTGAATTAAATAACTCTTAGAAATGTCTTTAAGAGGATGTGATGAGGTATAATGAATAGTATTCCAAAACTTTGTCAAATTTCTGCATAGTCAGTGAAACAAATACTAACAAAGAGAGGGGCTGGCCAGCACTTACCTCAGCTCAGTACAGCCAATAGATACACAAAACGGAACATAAAATTTTTATCCTAGCTTTCGATACTTTGTTCCTTCATCAGGAAGGAAAGAGGAGGGGGGGGGGGGGGGGGGGGGGAAGAAGGGAAAGTGGATTCAGTTACTCACAACCCAGGTTATGAAGCAACAGGTGCAAGGTAAACAGGGAGGGTGTCTGTACTGAGCTGAGGTAAGTACTGGCCAGCCCCTCTATCTCTTTGCATAGTCAGTGATATTGACATAAACATGCACAATGATTACTAACCATAAAACTAATGCCAAATAAAATGTACGTAAAATAACTTACAAAATGACAGTGGAAGAAGACAAATCTATGAAAATTGGAACAATATAATTTTTCTACTTCACAGAAAATTTAAACAGACAAAATGTGAACTGTAAACTTACTAGTTCCTCTCAGCGATGTACAATATATTCACCGAAATTATTATGAACCACATGGAAAAGCAGGTTGGATTTTAATCCAACACAGGATGAAGCTGCTGTGGTAGAATGGCCCAGTTGCATATCTTGAATGAAATTTATAGAATGGAACATTGAGTATGAGATAACAATTTCTAGGGGTTCATTGTGATTGAGAAAGCCTTGGAGCAGGTTTTAGCAAAATGTTTACTAATATCTCTTGAAAAATAAAGCATTGGTCAAATCTTATGTTAAAATACTGAAGAACAAAAACACAACACTGCTACAGATGTCATTAAACTTCATTTAGATACTGAGAAATCCAGAATTGATAAAAATATATTGCAAGGAAGTTCCATATCACAAAACTGTCCTCAGCAGACCTAGTAGTAGTCTTTAGACACTAACTTGGGAGATGGAAAAGAAATACTTGTTAATGAAACCATGATGGTGGTGGTGGTGGTGGTGGTGGTCTTCATTTCAGCGATTGCTTTGTTGCCAGTCTCCGTATTACTCTTAACTTACGCAAGTCTCTGCACTACTACTGCAACGTACATCCAGTGGAACATATTTATTGTCGTGTAGCTTGGGTCACCCCTCTTACTTCTCACAACATTAGTGACTTTTCATTTATGCCTTAGAATGTGTCCTGTCAGCCAGTCCTTTCTTTTAGCAAAAGTGTGCCATAAGACTTCTAGTTTCATTCAGCCACCCAGCCAGTGATCATTATGCAATGATATGGGATTTGTCATCATAATACAATGAAAATAAATATTTCCAGTACAAATGCGCATTGAATATATTAATTCCAGTATGTTTTATGAGGGTGTTTAGCAATGACCTTGGCTAAGGAATCATACCACCATTTGCCTGAAATGATTTAGAAAATACACAAACTGTAAATCAAAATGGAAATGGTAGTATGACCTCAGTGGCTGGGAGTTCCCAGGGGGGGAAGTTGGGCCACCAAGTGAAAGTGCTACGCCAGAATGGGTGACTTGCACATAGACAAGGGGGGTAAAATGATGATGAAGATAGCACAACACCCACTCCCTGAGGGGAGAGAATCTCCCGCCCCAGCCAGGAATTGAACCCGGACCCCGATGCGTGGCATTCAAATGTAAATCAGAATGGCCAGCCAGAGCAACTGCTTCGTCCCAGATATATAATCTGGGTGAACAACTGCACTGTCTCAATTGGTTGGCCCCTATTGTGCAATGTTCTTTTGATCAGACACAGTTTGCACCAAATATCTTATAATACAAAACATAATTTTATAGTTCACCATGGTACACACAATGGACACCTACTGATGACTCTAGGACCAGGGAAATGCAAGTCTGCATATCCTCCCTTCAGTCCATCAGGAAAACTTGACTCAGTATTCCTCCTGATGCATGAGATGTGAGCTCAGCAGAATGACAAGACACTTCTACCATGCACTGTTGGTACTGGCACATTTACGTGTAAAACTATTACATTGTAATTATGTATTGTAATGTGATATGGTGTTCTAGTTGTCCTCTTCTATTATTAATGCCCACTCTTCTTCTTCTTCTTCTTCTTCTTCTTCCTCCTCCTCCTCCTCCTCCTCCTCCTCCTCCTCCTCCTCCTCCTCCTCCTTTGGCACTACATCCCAGGAAGGGACTGGACCGTCTTGATCACTTTCCGCCATTTCTCTCTGGACTTCGCAGTACACCTCCAGTTATGGCAACCAACTTAGGCAGTGTCTTCTGCAACCTCATGTCCCTTTAACAGTGCTGTGTCATTGTCCATTTTCCATGAATCAGTTCGGCTGGTATCTGAACAGGTTAGCCACTTGCCCAACCCCCAACTTGGAGGACCAAGTTTACTCCTTTAGGGAAATTGGCTTCACTACACCTCTAGAGCCCTCTCTGCCCCATGTTATGGAACACACCTTGTCTGGCACCTCTGTCAAGACCACTCTGTCTTGGGTGACCCTGCCAGTAGCTATGATGCCACTGGTACAGCTCTTGACTAAGACGCAAACCCTCCCATCTGACACTGAAGGTGCCTCCAACAAGGTGGCATACACTAGGAGGGCTTAATGCCTACTCTTGAGTATTCTAAATCATCTTTCATTGTGTTACATGCACTACTTATAAAGTATGTTTTAGCTGCATTTTAAATAGACATATTTTATTAAATCTTCATTAGTTAATCATCATAATACTTCTGTAGCACCAAATTTCAAAAACATCTACCTTAAAAGATTAATTGCATAGCCTGTTCTTTTATTTTGAAATAAACACTTTTTTTGTTTTTTTAACCCCCTTTTGTCATTATCAGCCTACTTGGCAATAAAAATTGTTATGCTTTCATTCTGATGTATTCCACATATGAGTGTAGGGGAAAGCAACATGTAATTACATTACTAATAAGAGTTTCATGCAACCATAGTATGTAAAGGCACCACTATCACATATTGAAGTCTAACACCAAAACAAATTTCTGGATGGATAAGGTAAAAAATAAAGGGAAGCCAGCTGACTGCTGTGTAAATGCTGTAGGAAAGTTCGGTAGAATGAAAATTCACTTTGATTAAAGGAGACCACTTACCAAAAAACAGAAACATTGAGTCATCAATAGGCACATACAAAAAGAAAGAAAAAAATTGCTTGCATTCAGAGTGATCCATTTTCAAGTTAGAGCAAAATACACTTGACTATGTCCCTACATGGTGCTGGCTTGGTGAACACTGCCAGTGCTGCATTTTGGCAGATGGACTAGGTTGTGACATGGGTAGTGTTAGGTGGAGGGGGGGGGGGGGGGTCAGGGGGGAAGCAGGGAGAAGCATTGGGGTGGGGGGGGGGGGGGGCCGCTAGTGACCCAGAGGGAGGCAACTGGTTTGCCTGCTAGGAATGCAGGAGGGATGGGTGGCAGGTACACAGGATAGATGTGTGAGGCAGGATCATCAGGGATGGTAGGGGTGGTGTATGCTGAAGGTTACATGAAGTGGTAGGGTGTGACAGGATGGAAGAAAGGGAACTGTTGGGTGGAAGGTGTGGGGTTTGTGGGCTACCGGAGATTGAGTCCAGGATGATTACAGGAATGGAGGAAATGATGCGAGGATAACTTCAGTCTGCATTGTCCAGGGAAGCTGGCAGTGGAGGGAAGGATACAGATGGTGCAGGTTATGAAGCAGCCATTGAAATTGAGCACCTTATGCTCAGTTGCAAGTTGTGCTGTCGGATGGTCAACTTTGTTCATGGCAACAGTTTGGTTTTGGCTATTCATCCATGTTGACGGTTGGTTGGTAGTCATACCAACATAATAAGCTGCTTAGTGTTTTCAGCAGATTTAGTTTATAACATGACTGCTTTCAAAGGTGACCTGCCTCGGATGGGGTAGGATAAGCCTGTGACAGAACTAGAGTAGGCAGTGTTGGGTGGATAGACTGAGCATGAGCAGGTCTCACACCTTGCCTACCACAGGGCTGTGATCCCTGTGGTAAGGGACTGGGTGTGGCATAGGGATGTGTGGTGCAAAGAAATGCAGAACAGAAACAGCTATTTAGTAGCTTTTGAGCTCTTGGTCATATGTAAAATGGAAAAAGTGCAACCCAAAGTGGGTTTTGTCATTGTGTCGGCATACATCACACATGGGATATTTTTGGACATACCTTATACGGTTATGCGAACCTCTTATTAGGTACATCATCATGTGTTATTTCCCCACACAATGATGTGTGGGATGTAACATGCTGTAAGTGTAATAATTTGTTTATTGGATTGTAGCTTGATAATACCCAATGGGATGAAATTATCTAACTGCTAAATAATGAAATAAATTGTTTATTTTGGAATAAAATAAGTCTTTGCAGGAAAAGATTTCCTTAGAAATATTTACAGAGACTGTGGACCATTGTGCACAAAAGGAATGCTTCTACTTTCTTCTTCTATCACCCAGATTTCACTTTCATATGAGGCTACATTTCAGAGAAATAGTTACAGAAGAGAGTTTCCAACACTTAAATTTATATTTGATGCAAACAAAGGTTTCTCTTTTTAAGAAACACTTCTCTTGCCATTGTCAGTTTGCATTTTATATCCTCTCAATACTGGACATTGTCAATTATCTTGCTGCCAAAATAGCACAACTCGTCTATTTTTAATGTCTCATTTATGAATCTAGTTCCCTGACTATCACCCTATTTAAGGTACTACACTGTGTACATTGTTTTACTGCTCATGACAGCCGGCCGGAGTGGCCGTGTGGTTCTAGGCGCTACAGTCTGGAACTGCGAGACCGCTATGGTCACAGGTTCGAATCCTGCTTCGGGCATGGATGTGTGTGATGTACTTAGGTTAGTTAGGTTTAAGTAGTTCTAAGTGCTAGGGGACTGATTACCCCAGAAGTTGAGCCCCATAGTGCTCAGATCCATTTGAACCATTTTTTGCTAATGACATTCATTTTACAATCTTTCTTTAAGATCCTGTCTACAGTGTGCAGCACATCTTCCAAGTTCTTTACCTTATCTGACAGAATTAGTGTCCTCGACAGACCTAAGCATTTATGTTCCTTTTTTCTGAACTTTTAATTCCCTTTCTGAATTTCTTCTTGTTTTCCTTTACCACTAGCTAATTTATACAGAGTGAATACGCTAATATGAGCAATAGATAGGTAACAACTTCATCTTACTGCATTCCACAGTTTCTGCTCACCTTTCATATCTTTCCACACATGTGTTTGCATTCTGGTTTCTGTGCAAGTTGTAAATAACCTTCACTCACTGTATTTTATCCCTACTGCCTTCATGACTTCAAAAATATATTGCAGTCAGTGTTGTCAAAAGCAAAGAAATTATATTGACTCCAAATGAAATGACAGTGATACATAAAACATGCACACATTTGTACAAAAGTGAAAACTCCTCTACAATCTAAAAGGACGCCTTGTTTAGGTTTTCTACCTATCTGGATAATCTCATTTCTCAGTATCAAACAAAGTGAAGCACCCAGAAGAGGAGAAAGAATGAAATGGAACTTCATAAGTCGAGAGGGTACGTGATATTATTTACAAAGAACTTTGCAGTAAGGGCCTACTTATCAGTATGACTCCCTCACACGTAGGCCTGGAATGCCTCCATTGATTTGCGTGGTAAGGGTACCATAAAGCCATTGTATAATATACTGAGGCAAGCTGGCCCACAGCTGTACCTGTCCATTGTATCCTGGATACTGAGACCGGGACAAAGTTGATGTCCAAACTGATCCCACACATATTCTATCAGGGACAGATCTGGGAACCTTGCTGCCCACTGGAGTACCTCATCACCCCATCACCACTACGAAAATACTGTTGCATGGGAGGTAACACCTGAGGATGCAGGATGTTCCTGACATAATGTTGTGCCATCAGAGGTTCTTCAGTCTCTACCAGCCATTACCTGAAGTCATACCTGGTGGCTTCCCATACTATGATGCCAGGAATAACACCACTGTGCCTCTGCAAAACAGTGGAAAAATGAGGCTTCTCCCCAGCTTAGTGCCATACTCATTGAAAGTAGTCATCCAGGGTAGTGCAGAACAACAATTCATCACTGAACACAGTGTAACGCCATTCACCAACAGTCCATGCTTCCTGTCATGACGCCACTCCAGACACAGCCGTTTGTATTGTGGTGTTTATGGGCACCTACTCATGGGATGGTAATTCCCCAGCTGTGCTGCTGCTGCTAGTCTCTGACCAGTTGTGTGGGATGACACAGAATGTTGTAGGGAGTCCATTACTCATTTTTGGATGGTAGGTGCACAAGTATCTGGATTGCATTGTACTTCATGCACAATATGGTGATCCTCTCTTGTTGTTAGATGTGGTTGGCCAAAATCTTTACCTTGTGTATGCTCGCACTCATGTTCAGATGCAGTCCAGTATCAGACCACTGTCACATCAGAGTGCTCAACACATCTGGATACTGCTCAGTTCAACCAGATGGCCAAATGAAGACCCACTGTGTCAGGTGCTGATAATGCTGTCTTACACGATTACATAGCATCGGAATGTTCTCCACAGTGATGACACAACATGAACTGTTTGTGCCACTTACCTAGGTCTACTGACCTATGATGTAAATGTGTACGAACTAAAATTGAAATCTGACCATGTCTTCTGAGTGAATTAGTGTAGTTTTTTAATTATTATTATTAATTCCAATGTCTTTTCTGTTATCCTTGGCCATGTCTGCATGTACATTCCCAGTTCTACTACATACCCATCTGTTATGGCCAATTCATCAGTTTACCAAGTCAATAATTGCTTGAAGTTTATTTCTTTTGTTACGTGTTCTTCCAAGCCAGTTGAATTTTTATTTCCTTAAACTTGCTTAAGTTCAAACATTTCAGCTGCTTTCTTGTAACTTCTTGAGTTTCTAAAAGCATGTCATTATTACTGGGTTACTTTCACTATTAGCTGTGTAACTCTCCCAATTAAGTATGAAATATGGTCTGCAATCTGCCACAGGTGAGTAGAACAGCAGAAGTAGAACTGGATACACTAACAGCAGTGAAACTAACAATATTTTGGCCATGAAGTAAAAAATAAATAAAATCCGAAAGAGACTCAGTTCCATAAACTGTTTGACAGTGCTACACTGCAATAGGTCCCCAGGAAAATTTTGAAGATCCTGTAGAAGTGCTGTAGTAAAGATTGGAAATCTGCAGAAGAGCTTGAGACTCACTGGCACGAAAAGCAAAATTCGTCCTTCTGAAGCAAGACAATCGTTGTGTTTGAATGAACATGCCCTTTGAGAATGGATCCATTATTGTGTGCAATGAGTACATTCCAGTTGTAATTTTAGTCTTGGAGCATAGAATAAAACATACTCAGATTGTGAGTACTTGCATCTATTTGCAACAATCCACAGCCAGTTGTTCTTCGTGTGTGTGTGTAGGGGGGGGGGGGGGGGGGGTGTTTCAGAACCCTTGGGCAATATACTGACAAAATTGGTGTGCAAGAGTAATCTGGTTGCCCTTGGTTTGTTCTTCTGTCTAGTTGTTCAATGGGACCATGTTGACTGGCCACTATACTCATATTTTTATTGAAGTTTAACCCTGATAGTGGCTTGTAGAACTCCACACTTCATATAGCATTTATTGACACACAGTTTTAAGAGTTTGGGTACCTTATTTGGTGAGGACATGGCATCTGCAAAACTTCACAATTGTTAAATGTCCTCAGATGCCTAAATGGGAAGGCTATCCTCCCATCAGGTGCAACAAATGTGGTGTTATAAGTTGATTAGTTCATAACACAGAAAATTATTCTGCAGAGAAGAGCTCTTTGTGAGACTCTTTACACAATAGCCGTAGAAAAACCATTTACACAATAGCCATAGAAAAACCATTGAGCTTAAAATAGTGCAGGGTGGCCATAATACAACTTTCTTCACTTGAGAGAGCCCCCATGGAAAAGCTAGAAGGTAGGATAGTGAAACTGCGTGGAAACAGTTGAAAGGACATGCGTAAAAGAAATAACAAATAAATTGTTGAAACTAATACATTTTAATTTCCACATGAGAGGATAACATTCATTAATCGCATACCATGTGTATATTCCAGGTTATAAACGTTGCTCAATGTGACAACCCTCTGTATCCACGACATCCTGAAACTGCTCTAGATTGCCAGGCTATAGGGAAATGGCGCTTCAACAGCTGCTTAACTGGATTTGCAATGTGCGGAGGTCCGCCATCTTGCATAAAAAATGATCCTATCCACACATCCATGCTGTTGGAGAGCTGGAATGATGTGGTTGCACAAAAGACACTAATTCTGCTTACCAGTGACTGTACTGGTGACAGGACTGGAAGCACCTGTGTCTTTGAAAAAATATGGCCCTGTGATAAATTATGCCCTAAACCTGCACCACACAGTGACCTTGTCAGGATGAAATGGTACTGGTTGATTTGCGTGTGGATTTTCTGTTGCCCGTATTTGACAGTTCTGTGTATTAACATATCTTGGGTGATGGAAGTGGGCTTCGTATGGCCACAAAATCTTCCATGGTCAATCATTGTCCACGTCCATGTGAGCAAGAAATTCTAAAGCAAAGGCTTGCAGGTCAACAGGACTCAACTGGATAGCAAAGAAAGATGTTTTGTAGGATTTCACGCACCGCGCTCACGGGTATGTTAAATGTTTGGGCAATTCTCCATGCTCTACTGTTTGCACTCTACCACTTGTCTCCTCCTGCATTGCTGTGGCCACTGGTTCCACTGATGTCGAATCAATTCGTTCTCTCCCTCTACTAGACTGCACACCAAAAGAGTCTGTCTTTTGAAATTTCGGAATAATTTTCTTGAGACCATTGCAGTCATCGGACCAACACCTTTTTTCAAACCCTTCAGTGTCCGGAACTTGCGCAGAGCAACGTTTGCACACTCATCATTCTTGTAATACAGCTTTACAAGCAGAGTACAATCCTTCATTGAGACAGTCATAGCAAACGTTGCAGATGTGAAAAGAGGAAAAGCCATGTACCGGGTGTGTTTGTACCAACTTCAAAGAGTCGTGTGCATGACAGGTTTTTCATTTACGTATTCTGACACATACAGCACCATCTAATGGTCAATTTTCACACCATTTTTTCTTCTGCCATACGTTTTCCCCCTTCTTCAGTAATATTCCGTTGTAATTTTACGTCATTCTGACCAGTGGTGTTATTTCTACAGCGTTCTGAAACTTTAACTTTAATTATAATCACCCTGTATCGGAGCTCCATTACTCCTAGTTGACCTACTTCTGCTGCAGAGCGAGCAAATTTTAAGCCTCTGGGATCTTCAGATTTTGGCTGAGATTGGCTGAAGTGATGCATTTGACACCGCTCATGCTGTGAAAAGTTTTCCAGTCACTAATAGTGGAGACAATGAAATCGAGATAGTTGAGTACATATTGCCAGCATGATAAACTTGGGCAGTCTCTTCAATGTAGCAAACAATTGATAGCTCCAGCTGTTCAGCTTTTTTACATTCCCTGAATGGAGGACCTTGTATACACTGCAGAACACCAACCGTGCCAGATCATTGCTGCTGCTCCATAACACAAGTGAAGTCCCAGTGCTGGTAGCTGGTAGAAATGATGAATTGCTTTTGAACAAGTATGTCAAGGCAATATTGTTGGTTGAGCCACTGACCATTGTCTAATAATATCAGCTAAAATAGGATTCCAAATTTCACTTAAGGCCCTTGTATCTATAATGTTATCTGCCAGTTTAACTTTGATTGATTCCTTTTCATACACAGCCCAATAGTGAGACGCAGGGGCAACTATCTGTCTCTTTCATCATACACCGGTCTGTGTCCCTTTGTTTGACAATGCTCAACCATTGCAGATTTATGAGATTGTAGTAATTGAGTGTGGCAGTGGTGCTCAAAACGTTTTGGAAACAGTGAATTGTCTGAATGGCAGGAGACTTGGTAAATGCTGGACTTCCTCAATCCTAGACAATCTTTTATCAAGCCAAGGGACTCTCTGACAGATGAAATATAGTTTTAATATTAAATCTCTTTAAAACCCTTCCTATCTTTGAAGATGTGCCGCCGCCACCCCCCCCCCCCCCCCCCCCCCCGCCCCATCAACCCACTACCCCTACACAGTAACTGATCTGTCTACATTGTTCTTCTGCTGGTCCAAACTCTCTAAGACACAAGTGACCTGTTTGTCAATGTAGCCATTTTGCGTAAACATGAGCATGAGGTGTTCTTAAGTCAAGCTTTCTGGGTCCAGGAAGGTGTAGGCCCTCCTTGTGTGTGTTTGTACAGCAGACAACAACTTGTATAAAAATATATTAGTCCATGTGCAGATCTTCGATGCAAAAAAGTACAATTTACAACTTGGCCATTACTGATTTTCATCAAATTTGGTATGTTTGTTGTACATGGTGAGAGAGTGATAAAGGCCAAATTACAGAATTGCAGCACAACTACACAACAAAAGTTATGGCCATCCGAAGTTCTGAAAATGAAAACACAAAAAAACACTGCTGACAGGAACGGCTGTAATTTCTGTTCTAATAGAGATGCACTAGTGAAACACGTAAATTTGGAAATGACTGGGTAAAGGCTTTTAAATGCTAACCAATGTAACCATACTTAAACAATGTATACAGTTCAGTTACGTTGACCCTTCACCTTGAATATTTCAAAACATGTCACAATCATACAAAACAATCAAGTTGTAATGACATTTGTATTAGCTGATATAAATTAATACGTACAGCCATGTGATACAATAAGGCAATACAAACTGCAACAAAATGACATAAACTACTGAAAAACATCTTCACTGTTAAAAAAAAAAGTCGTGATAGTAACACCTAGTAAGGCAGCAATGTGAACAGGCAAATAGCAAGCATTTTTAATTTGACTAATTACTGGTCAGCTTGTATGGTGAACAGGCTAATAACAAGCATTTTTATTTTCACCACTCACCGTTAAGCAGGCAATATGAAGAGGCCAATGGCAAGTATTCTTGTTTCGAACAATTACAGGTAAAGTTGTGAGGCGGATTTTTATTTTGACTAATCTTTCAAAAGGAGCAGGCCAGTAGCAAGCATTCCTGTTCCCTGACTGTTAAGTCAGAAGATAGGAAATTGTGTGAGTGAAGTGTTTTCATTCAAAGCTTGGATGACATTGTGGATTTTACATGTACAGAGGAAGTGTTGTTTTTTTGTGCCTTTACAAATCTACCAGGTGAAGATGGTGTTTGATAGGATTGTGTCTGCTGTAACTGCTTCAGGGAAAATAGACACAACATATGCAAGAAAAGTATATGTAAAGTGTAAATGTTGATGGTTGGTAAGATCAGTGGCACAATGACAGACCGCAAAATATGTGACAGGTGTAGGAAAAAATTAACAGTGGCCCATCCCAAGTACATTGAAACAAATAGGGATCAGTTGCATTAAATCAGTCTGCTATCTGTTGGTGAATCCCCAGTGAAGGAGAAAACATGCACACAGATAAAGCATGAGAAAGTGTCAGAGGTACTTCAGAGTAAATATATACCCAGTGTTGGAGAAAAAGTGGAGGGTGAAACAAATTCGGAATCTGTAATTATAACACAATTGAAAGAGATGTTAGGTACTAGCACCATAGGCAGTGAGAAGATCCAGATGTTGACACTTCTTCCAAAAGTTGGAGCATTCGAAGAATTGAAATTTAATTTTGGGGCCTCAAAACTATTTATTGAGGAAAGCTAAATAGTTAGTCAAAGTGGTTTCTTAGCAACTTCTATTCCAATACCTAGATGTGTCCTAAAGGAACTCATTGTGAACTATGTCATCAAATTTTGTAACAGAGAATAGATGAGCCACTGTTTGCCTGGGGAAAAAGGATTTTGTTACTGTCAAGGAAATGGTTCCAGGGTTCATAAGTAAAAATAACTGGTGTCGGGGAACCTGAATAAGCTTCATCAAGTATTCAGAGATATACATCCAGGGCTGACAATAAAATTATCAAAATTTTGCCACTTACGATCCAAGTACTGTGTGTTGGCTGATGCGAATGGTACCCAAAGTGTGTGTTTGTAGTATTCACCAAAATGTGAAGTTCATGTTGGAATGCTGCAGATGGAAAGAGTTGACATGTGATGCTGACTGTCAACCTGTACAAATACTGCCTGGTGTACATTATACGCAATCCTACACAGCCAACATATTATATGTCAGCATGTGAAAACTCTCCAGGTACACATTCTTTCACAACATACCTGGGAGAGTTGTTTGATGAAAATAGAATTAATGAAGTAACACACAAACTGCTGACATATACAGACAGAACAACTCTGCACATTCGCTTGTCTTCTACGGAAGACTTCTTGGAAAATGTCATCAACTAATTAAAAAGTTGTCACTGCTGCACTCCTTCAAAGCCACCTAACAGTCTGAATTTCTTCAACATGTGAAAGTGACATTTTGTGACAACGGGTACATTGTTATATGTGACTTTGCGGAGAATTATACATTTGTGTTTGAGGATGAGGTCCAAGGGTTTCACAGAAATGATGCTTAGGCCACTATTCATCCATTTTTTCTTTATTATAGGCATCCAGAAACCCATTTCATTTATCACCACATCAGAATGCCTTAAACATGACACTGTGAGTGTTCACCTTTTCCATCATTATTTGGTTAACTTCATAATATCTCATTTCCATAGAACACTCTAGTACATTTATTACTTCTCAAATGGTACTGCAGCCCAGTATAAAAACAGCAAGAATATTGCAAACACTTGCTGATGTAAGAACAGCAACAGGCTGAATATATGTTATTTCACCAAAAGAGACACAAATAGAGTTGTTTTGAAGAGGCGATATTACCCCACCAGGGCAGAGGTCAACGGAGTGCATGCAAAACCTCTTTCCTGGTTTCTTCTGCTAGATCCTCAGGAAGGTTGGGTACTGCTTGCTCCACAGAGCGGAAAGGATTCAGTGACCTTCTTGAGAGAGGGGGGGGGGGGGGGGGGGGTTCTTGGTGTGGGAGCAAAATTTAGGTATTCCTCAAAACTGATAGCTTGGCTTCATCAAATTCTTCACTAGTAAGATTAATCACAAGCCATCGATGTGTGTCATAATCAGATGTCATGGGTCGAGAACAACAGAGTCAAAATTTTGAAGACTGAGAAGTGAACATGCTCCTGTGTACTCAGTCTGATAATGCCTAAGGAGATCAATCCAACAATTCCCTAGATATTCTTAAGACAAATGAATGTGTCCTGTCACTAAGGCAAAACTAACATGCTTCTTAATACTGTTACCCATTTTGATTATTAATCTTGCAAATTTAGGTATATCATCTTGGGTACAGGGGCTCCACAGAAAAGCAAGTGCACACAGCATTGTCCCCTTCTTATGTTCATCAAACTTCCTTACAATTTCAACCATCTCCTCTTGTAGAAGCCCTCGCTGTGGTGAACAGTGGCCTTCGACTCTGCTGACAGTATGTATCAATGTATGCATCGTTTCAGCCGGCTTTACTACTGGGTAACTGTATCTTCAGTTGCATTAATGGACAGCATCAACAATTCATGGCACATGCGCTGTCGGTTTTCCACAGTATATAAAAGGGCTGCAATTCATGGTGTGATCCAGTTCCAGCATTCCCATCTGATGACGGCAGGCAGATGTACTATCTGTGACCTCCTACCCTTTCTGACACCTCCCTCTTCATTTTTGTTTATCCTTGTCCTCACTGTGTGTAACACACTCTCATTCTTTCCTTTTTAACCTTCCCCCTTCTAACCCTTACTCCTTACTGAGGAAGGAACCAAGTTCTAAAATGTGATTCACATTCAATATTAGAAGTTAACTGTTCTCATAATTGTTGGATTACCTGGTTCTAAAGTGAGGTCTCACCATCCCCAATAGAACCAACAGCTCCATTAAATACAATGTTCATACTGACCATAGTTTTGACGGAAGTTTTACTTTTGTGCTATTGTCAGCGAACAAATTATTTCGTACCTTATGTCCAAGTTTGCATGTTAATGAAGTCATCCCTTGTGCTTTTTCTTCACTGGATACAGATTAGTGTGCTATGTGTATTGTCATACTCAGAACCAAGCATTTTGTATAAAGGGTGTCCCAAGAGAAATTGCCAGTATTCAGGGAATGATAATTCGAAGCAAAACAGTCTAGTGAAAGTGGACTCTAAAATGCATACCTTAAGAGCTAAGAGCATGATCATTTGTTCAGTAGAATAGATGTGTTCCACAGTATCAAAGTTGAAATAGTGCTCATAGCTCTTAAGGCATTCATTTTGGAGCCCATGTTTACTAGACTTTTTTTTGCTTCGAATGATCATTTCTGTCGTATCCCTCAATATTGACATTCCTCGTGGTACACTCTGTATTTACATATTCTTCATTTATCCCCTCCCTCCCCCTGCCCCCCCCCCCCCCACCAGCTCTCGTGGGCCCCCTTCCCCTTGTCTCCTTTTTTTTCCATTAGGTTCCTATCTAGTATGGCCCACCAACTCTCGTGGGCCCCTCTTCCCCTCCCCCCTTGTCTCCTTTTTTTCCATTAGGTTCCTATCTAGTATGGCCCACCAACTCTCGTGGGCCCCTCTTCCCCTCCCCCCTTGTCTCCTTTTTTTCCCATTAGGTTCCTGTCTAGTATGGCTCACTCTTTATATCAACTTATCGCTATAGGCTTTCAAGAATCAACTATAATGATTTATTCTTTACTCTCCACAAATCATTCTTATTTTGAACAGGACAAAACAATTCAGAGAATGTTATGCATTACCACACTTGTCTTCATATCTGTACATGTAAGCTGGAGCCATCTACTAATTATACCATTCCTCATGTGGTGTTCACCATACCTTTAGGATCTGGGACTAACTGGTAGCCATTTCACAGCAAGTCTTTCCTCATTTGGAAGTATTTCTGCCTAATTTTGTCTCCATTTGCTCCTGTCCTATGCAACATTCTTGTGGAAACCAGTAAAAGTTTCCATATTGTGCCAAGCTCTTTCTGACAAGTTTCTAATCAGAAAAATAATCTTTGTGGCAGTTACCATGCAGAAGAAAGGAATTTGAGTTATTGCCAATCTTTTATGTGCCTTTCAACTGTAGTCTTTAATTAAGGTTCGCAAATCCCTTATCAGCTCAAAAAGTGCTTTCTTGCTACCGTCAATAAGTTTATTTTTGCTTCCACTTTTGTGTTTAATGTAAGTCATTTCCCACAAACTGTATATTTAGTAATCCAAAATTGAATGATATAGTTGGATGGATAAAAAAAACCTACTCACCAAGTAGCAGCAGAACACACACTTAAAAGGAGGTTATAATTAGGCAAGTTTTCAGAGCCAGGCCACTGGCTGATAACTTGGTGGTAGTCATGCCAATGTAAAGCACCGAACTAAGCACTGTTTAGCCTTTTGCATCGGCATGACAAATAGCAGTTTATAAATTAGGATGAAAGGGCATAGGCAGAAGGTGTATACTGCCAACATGTAATATTATGTTGCAGAGTATGCACTCAAACATGACAATCATGACCTCAGTGCCTGTTTCACCACATGCACCACCTGGATTATTCCCCCAGATACCAGTTTCTCAGAATTCTGCAGGTGGGAACTAGCACTACAACATGTCCTCGGTTCTCAAAACCCACCTGGCCTTACTTTTGCATTAATTTCTTCTGTTTCAGCATTTCTTCACAGTAACAAGTCCTTTCTTCACTCCATTTTAGTTTTCTACATCTTTCGTTTTCTTGCCTGTCTATTTTTCGCCTCTTTCATTCCCACCTCCGTTATGTACAACGCACTAAGCCTTCCACTTTCATTAACTCGTACACTATGTTTAAGCAGTAATGTGTCTTACATATTACCCTGTCTTCCACCTTTGAGCTTTCAGGTTTTCAAATCTCAGCGGGTGCAGTTCCCAACAACAGTCAGTCTGTCCTTGTCATCCTATCTGGTAAGTCTCCTCAGACCCACAGGTCTGGGTGACTTTTGCAAAATCTTCCCCTTTTCCTAGACCTCTCCAATCCTTTTCCTTCATCCCTCTTCCTTTCCCCTTCAATCATTCTGCCTGAAGGAGGAGCCACTGGCTCCAAAAGCCTGTCTAATTATAACATCCTTTCGTATTTGTTTTGCCACCACTTGGTGAGTTAATTTTTTTGATCTGTCCAACAACATTATTTTGTCAAAAATCCAAAATTGGAGCTATACATAGTGTGAACAGACTAGCCCCCACTCTCTATGCCAAACTACTTAATAAGAAGCACCTACAGACTGGTTTACTCCATGGCAATAGAGTGTGCGCACTTGCAAGGAGGTATTTATTTTCCACTAAATTTATTAACACTATACAGATTATAGAAATTAGTAACTAATGTAAGAAAGAAACACCCACAAATAGAGTTGTGTAAATCAGCAGTGCATTAAATTGCATTGCACCACTTGATGGAAAATTTATTCTTAGTCATCCTGTTGGGTAGTTGTAACATTGAAAGCCCACTTGCCATGTCACAAGCACTGCTCACTCTTTAGTTTACAGACAGTTTCTTATTTTGGAGAGTAATGCAAGAGATTTTACCTTTGCTCATCTAAACTACATACTGACTTACCTAACTTTCACTGAAAAGTCTTTGTCTTTCATGCTGTCCTGGCTTATTTCTCTGGCTGTCAGTGTTTGTCTTAAGAAATAAAGGAGTCATAAGCCAGAATATTTATTCGAGCGCCTCGGGCTAAACCAAAGACTGTCTTCTTTCAATTGCCTTGACCCAGACTTTCCATTATTTATTAACAATCGTTCCTAGATCTGTATTGTCAGTCCTACAGAAAAGGAGCAGTGTCGGTGGTAAGGACTGTCCCCAGATACAAGCTCTTTGTTATGTAAAGCAATGTTAATTTAGGTATCACTTTGTCTGATGACTTCTCTTCAATTTCTGAATTTTACTTATGCCAAGTGCAACAATTGTACGTTATTAATGTAGTATTGATTTAAATATGTCTGTATGCTGACAGTTTACAGATCTGCTCTTATAACAAAACAAAGTAATTTGGTAGCAGAAGTAGTATGTAATACTTTTCAACCAAATAAGTTTCTAAATAAAAATTATTCAGTGGAATAATAGAAGTTGTGACAATGAAATTTCTTTCGGTTACTTTTGTATTTGTCAGATGTTTAACATTAGGAAAGTAACCAGAGTTGCTTGCAGCATTATTCACGACTTTCTAAACTAATGGTAACTCTAATTATGAGGGATTTTTTTCTTCTGGTATTGTAGTTACGGATATTATTTGTCCTAAACTCTTACGGGTTATTTATTACAATTTTAATGTGAGAAAGTATGTAATGTAATGCTGTAGTTAAAATACCTAGCTCCTTAACCAACTGTCTACAAGATAACAGTGAGTGAGTACCCTATACTATTTTTATAGAAAGCTTTTGTGCAATGAAAACTTCCACCCTAAGAAAAGAGCTACTAAAATTTCATAATAAATTATTGAACGAAAATAGGCAAAAAATATTCACTTGTGGGTTTGTGTCTGATCAGTGCTTGTCACAAAGTGCAGGAATTATTGAATTGGCCTGTTTAGGAAGCTCTAAGGCATATTTCTCTAGTTACATACATGTGTCCAAAATATTGGAATATTCTGTACACACATTATTTACTGTGTTGTCTGTGGCTGCATGAGTTGTAAATAATTATAATATTTGTGTTAACAGGAAAAAGAAGTAATTCTGTTTGATGTATATTAAATGGAAGCCCATTCACATGTTAATAAGAGGGCCAATATTGAACCTCATGCAGCTCCATTAAAGATGTCTACAGCCCTCACCCCCCCCCCCCCCCCAATCCCAAAAAAAAGCCCCTGTCTACAGTTGTTGAATTTAATTGTGTACGACAACGCTCTTCATTCTTTTTGTTCAGAATAAAGTGAGCCACTTGATTTGTTAGCTATACCAGTACTGATAATGTCATAAAATCTTTGTTTTTCTGCTAAAATATTGTGAATTGCATTGTCATAATCCTTGCAAAGATAGAAAATACGACTAAAACTGTCTTGTTATTTATTCCCAAGACAAAACACTCTGTATAGCATATTAATTTCATTTAAAGTGGTAATTCATACTCATTGCTCCATTTTGTAATTTCACTCACAAATTATGTATGGCCCAATGTTGTTATAGATTACTTCTAGAGCCTGCTTCTTCCTTTGCTTGATTCAGATTCCTTTTTTTTTGTGTATTTTTTGTTAGTACTTTGTATATTACAGATAGGATAGAGATAAGTCTTTTCTTTTGTGAAATAGAAAATTTACAGTGGGCCTATCTTTCTATTTTTGAGAATTGTTGTCTTTGAAAGCCATCCTGCAAAAAATTTTGCCAGTTCCGGATGTATTAGTAAGAACTCCGCACATGCATAGATTATCTCTGTTGTTAATTAGTATGCAAGCTACCATCTTAACTGGTGAAATGTGATATCTGCCCAACTTAAATTATGGGGAAATGTTCATTATATCATCTTGAAGATTTATCCAATATGTACAGACCTCTGTGTGAATTCATTTACTATCACCAATTGAAGAGTTACTTACTCATCATTGTTCTGCTTTAATTTGGGCTAGAAACAGTTGGATCATAGGCAGAGTGTTCACCAGTACAATGCAGGCTAGTGTACAAAATAGTTATTGTTCTCCAACTTACATTACAATTCTACTTTAAAGATCAATCTTGCACTGTTAGGAAAATTGTATGTATGAAGTTAGGAAGGGGCACAGATGAAAGGACATAACCCATCGAGGATAAGGGAAGAACAACTGCTGCTGTCCACCTCCAAGGAAAATATCTTTGCAAACTGAACCTGCCCTGCCAGACAGACATAGTTCAAGTAAGATTATTGTTCACTCACAATGTGAGAAAAATAGTTATTTACTGAGGATCAGTTCGCTCAATAATGAGGAAAGGGGAGTAAGGAGGGGGAGAGATGAAGAGAGGCTCACATAGTTGGTTAAAGTTATCAATAAAGTGAAAGCTGTTTGTGTTACACACAACAAGATTGTGTGCTTGGAAAGTTTATTTTGACCTTTATACTCTTCGAGTAAGACAGAGACAAATGAATTACAATTAAAATGCCGGTCATACGCCTAACTTGGTAAGGTTCACAAGTTTGTAACTACCCTTTTTCGTGCATCCAAACGAAGTTGTTTCTGAACACTTCCAAAATCTTCACTGTCGCGAGTATCGTATAATGCAAGAAACTAATTCATTAGACATCCTCCAGAGCTGATATTGGCAGCTGTTTTTGTAATGGTGAACAATTTGAACTTAATGGCACGCGAAACTATCATAATTGTACTGTAGCTATCATTCTTGGAAGTCGTGTGTAGGTACTTCTTTCCATTGCGTACAACGTATGCTACTGCCGATAAACAGAAGACCCCACAAATAACACAGCGTAGTCCTCATGTATTCGTTACGTAATGTTTTTAACCTTGAATGTGATAAGGTTTGCAGTAGCCAAGTGGACAAACAGATAAGATTTTAACAATTTCCCCCGGTTTTCATGATGAGCCTATTCGCTTGACAATATTTCAGGTAACCGGTAAGTAATGCTCTGTATACGGTTACACGTCCTTCGTCACGGAAAATTAACCGTGTAAGAAACACGCTATAACACGCACACAAGTGTCCGGTTTGCGTTGTCTAGCGTAAAAAAAGATACTGTATGTCTTTATGCTGATGTAGATATTTTAACCATCCAGCATATGCTTATGGACATTTGTTTGGTGTTGTTAACCTTCCGCTAGTCGAGCCTCTTTTCGTGCCACACGTAATTGCGCCGCAGCTGGGAGGTGCTTTCCAATTAATTAAAAAAAAAATCGCAAACGTCTGGGCCCGTTGTAAACCCATGAATAAACTAGGAAACAACAAATTGTATGTGAGTGACTAACTTCATTGCATTTTAAAGTGAACAAACAAGCGCATAACTTAGAATCCATGCACTTAGACGCGTGAACTTTTGAGGTACGCGCGAAGGTACGAATTGTCAACTTGCATCATTGTGTGTCTAGTTTTGACCCGAGGTTTTTTTAGAGGTTACAATATTTATCATTTAGGCAACAAACCGCTATTTGTAACAGCTAATCGCGATAGGAATTTTTAATTTTTCCGTTATAACGGTGTTGACGTCAGAGATCGCAAATATACTCTTCTGTCGGATAAATCTTGCGAGACTCAAATTCTCTTTCCATCAGAGATACGCAAATACACTGATTTGACGGATATACCTTGCAAGAGTCGCGTTATTGGAGAAGCTGGATTAGGTCACTTTATATCTGAGTCCTTTTCCCTGCACAGTCTGGGTCCTAGTTCTGAACTGATAAAGGTTTTAGACGGCTAGTATTTAGTGACTGCTTACTAAGACAACACTGAACTACAAATTTGAAGCGAGTGTTTATAAATTGCATGATTTTGAGTTAGTTATGTTTATTTCAGCATAAAATTATACAAAATCATCATCTGCATAAATATTTAGCACTAGTTTTTGAAAAAAGTAATCTATATTTTGGTATAAATAACTCACCAACTAAATATGCATTCATGTTCCAAGATCCAGCATAACAAATTTCAAGTGAATAATTACTTGTATTATGTTATGTGCTAGCCATTTATAAATTTCAGTGCCATTCTGGAAGGACAGAAGGAAAATATTAAGAAAAAATGAAGATAATATTACATGAATGAAAATACTTTTTTAAGTCTGCTTTGTACCAGAACTATGTAATGCATAAAAGAAAATATATAAAGCAGCTGGTCACAAATGTGTATAAAGGATAACAAATGTTAAATGTCCGTATGTACTGTATATACAATTACATATTTTGTTCAGAGAGAAATTCAGAATGACCATCATCGCTTGGCCATACAATTGTACACAAACTCGGAAACATCCCATATGACAGTCCACGAGTAATCGGCTAAAATGGTAGGGTTCACTTTCCGGCATACCTCTTATCAAATGTGGCAATATCTTGATGAAATTGCTCCACATGCTCATCACTTGCTGTGCCACAATCTTTGGTGAAGAAGTCAATATGACTATGTAAGAAATGCATTTTCAATGACATGTTGCAACCAAGTTTTTCATAAAATGACAACATGCGATCTACAATCTCCTTGTAATTTATTGCTCATTTGTTCCCTAAGAACTGTAAACAGACTGTCTTTAAACATTCCCATGCACATTTCTTATCACCTTGTATGGTTCTGTCAAAAGTATGGTCTCTAAAAAGCTCTCGAAACTGTGAGCCTATAAAGATGCCCTCCTTTACTTTAGTATCACTTAAGTAAGGGAATTTTTGCATTAAGTACTTAAACACGTCACCATCATCATTCATTCCCTTGACAAAGTTTTTCATGGGACCCAACTTAATGTGCAAGGTCGGGAGCAGAATGTTTTTAGAGTCAACTAGAGGTTAACTCTTAATGTTCTTTATACCTCATTAAAGAGATTTTCTGGTGGGCTATTCATGTTTACTGTAATGAGATGCACGAGCTCGGCGATCCCATGCACAGAGAAAGCAGAAATATTTAGTATACCCTAACTGCATACCTAATAGCAGTGCAACCACTTTAAAGTCACCACAAATCTGCCATTGAGAGTCATTGTACTTGATGGCTTCGAGCAAAATTTTCATGTTTTGGTATGACTCTTTCATATGCACCACACTATCCCCAACTGGAATAGAAGGAAACTCATTACCAATATGTAAAAGCACTGATTTTAAGCTCAACTTTGACAAATCAATGAAGAGTGTCCATTCATCATGGTTGTAATTGATACTGACCATTTATGTCTACACAAGACACAAGAATATCTTGCATGTTAAAAAAAAATCAATTGTTGCTCTCTTCTGCAGTAGAATGAAACATTTACACTGCTTTCCGGAAAACTGCGCTGCTGAAATCTTGATGCTAAAATCTCAGCCTTATCTTTAGAGAGCTCCAAATCTCTAATGAGATCACTTAACTTATTTTGAGACAATTTTTGTGGATCATCAGTTGATGATATATTTGAAAGAAACTCTGGATTGTGTGATGTACATGGTTCAGGGCATTAAGAATACCCATCAGAAGTAATCTCATACTGTGTCGGTGGTTCAGGTATTGGCAATCCTTCCCCGTTTAGAACTGGACATATGGCAGATGGAATGTTAGGATAGATTACTGTTCACTTCTTAATCTTAGATATTCCCTTCTTGATAGTAACCATGCAAAAGTAGCAGTCACAGATATGGGTTGTTGACTCATACCATATCATGGGCACTGCAAAGGGCACTGAACATCCTTTCCCATGCATCCAATTCCTGAGATTGAGGTTGCTGGCACAAGTGTTGGAGATCACATGTGGAACCCAGGGTTTATCCTGATGGCCTATTTTGAACCCAAAATAACAACTGTAAGCTTTTTGAATCAATGGCATTATTCACTGTTTTTGTGAAGCAAATGCCACTTCTCCACACACATGGCAAAATGTGTCAGCACTGTTAACATAAACTCGTGGCGTTTTTGTTCACTTCATTAGCAGTCAACTTGAACAACTGGTGGTTTATCTGGAAACAAATGTACAAAAATTATTACATGCATCAATAAAGTCACTGAATTTGAAGAGGAAGGAGACAAAAAGATCACTAAAATTGGTATCAAAATGTTTATATCCAAAATATTGCACACAAGTAATTATTGTTGTTGTTGTTTTTTTTTGTTGTTGTTGTTGTTGTTGTTGTCTTCAGTCCTGAGACTGGTTTGATGCAGCTCTCCGTGCTTCTCTATCCTGTGCAAGCTTCTTCATCTCCCAGTACCTACTGCAGCCTACATCCTTCTGAATCTACTTGGTGTATTCATCTCTTGGTCTCCCTCTATGATTTTTACCCTCCACACTTCCCTCCAATACTAAATTGGTGATCCCTTGATGCCTCAAAACATGTCCTATCAACCGATCCCTTCTAGTAAAGTTGTGCCACAAATTTCTCTTCTTCCCAATCGTATTCAACACCACCTCATTAGTTATGTGATCTACCCATCTAATCTTCAGCATTCTTCTGTAGTATGACATTTCGAAAGCTTCTATTCTCTTCTTGTCTAAACTATTTATCGTCCATGTTTCACTTCCATACATGGCTACACTCCATACAAATACTTTCATAAACAACTTCATAACACTTAAATCGATACTCGATGTTAACAAATTTCTCTTCTTCAGAAACGCTTTCCTTCCCATTGCCAGTCTACATTTTATATCCTCTCTACTTCGACCATCATCAGTTATTTTGCTCCCCAAATAGCAAAACTCCTTTACTACTTTCAGTATCTCATTTCCTAATCTAATACCCTCAACATCACCCAACTTAATTTGACTACATTCCATTATCCTCGTTTTGCTTTTGTTGATGTTCGTCTTATATGCTCCCTTCAAGACACCATCCATTCTGTTCAACTGCTCTTCCAAGTCCTTTGCTGTCTCTGACAGACTTACAATGTCATCACAAGTAATACTAGGAACAATAACATAATCCATTGTTACTAGTTATTATGACTTTGACAAACAATTATAATATTTGATTTTAAACTTAATGTAAAAATCCATATATAATTATATCACAATTATCTCACCATAATAAAACAGCATAAAATGAAAACTAGGGCTAATTTTGAATTGTCTTTGTGATATCCGCAATCAGCACATTAGAACTGATTGGAATTGGCTATTTTCAGTCGATTTACATTTTCGTTGTGGCACAGTGCAATTAAACGATAACTAGCAACCTGCCCCAACACCGCTCGAGGAGCATTAAGTGGCAGGACGACGTGACGGCATGTCGAGCATAGGATAATAAATTATATAATAAACCTTCTTTGTGAATCAGCCTACCTATTAGTGAAAGCCGTACCCAAATCCCTATAATAGTTCTGAAATTAGCCCTCACACACAGACAGAAAAACTCGGCGGGGAACTTTAATTTGGTAATATGTGTAGATGCATGCAAATAATACAAAATGTTTTTTCTAAAAATTACGTGGAACAAATAGTCTGAAAGCTATTTCATAACAAAAATACATTAAATGTAATGGCAACAAATAGACTTGACTTCTTTGAGGACATCTGTGTTCAAACTCGTATCAGTGACCATTACTCAGTTGTGACGATGATGATTACTAAAGTACAAAGGGGAACTGAAACCAGTAGAAACACAAATGTTCAATAACTTGTTTAAGCAGACAAAGAGACATTCATGGCATATCTCATTAAAGAGGAGCTCGTAAGTTCTGACAGTCGACATGTACGTGATTACATTACAGAGCTTACTCAAGTGTTTCACAGAGTGTTCATTATACCACTTTGACTGTTTCTTTATTGTTCCACTCTTGAATAGCATGTAAGTCAAATGAACACCAAAATCTCTCCATTCAAGTTTAGTTTACTCCTATTTTACTACAATGGTCATTTCTCGCAACATAGGTGGGAGGCAGAACTGTGGCTCAAGTTTAAAAGAGCAGTTGACTAAGCACTGGACAGAGATGGAGCTAGTGAAACATGCCATGTTCTTCTTGAACAAGCATGTATTTCTTCGGACAACTTATCGCATTTGGGTGCACGTTAATGCAGAATACTTTGCAGCATACATTTACTGTGATACACATTAAGGATAGGTAATATTAGCTCGTTACCTTTTTGTTTGCAAGATTGACTTTTACTAGTCGTTTGTTTCACAGTAAAATAATTAGGATGGCATAGCATATATATTGAAACAGTTTTCCCATTCAGACAATGTCTCAAAGGGAAACCATTGAAAACCTTGAGAGACAAAAGCCAATCATACACTTGTCCATCTCAAGGATACTGTTGTTGATGATTTGAATCCTCTGATAAGTCAGAGAGGTCAACAATTTAGGAACTTACTTAGGTTGTTAAATTTGGGTAGCAGAGGTAAATAAATTCATAACTATAAAAACATCAGATAAGTAAACATATTTGAAAAATTCATGTTCATAACTCTGGAGAAGCTGGTGGAAAAAGAAATTACAAATGCTCCATTTGAGCAGCTTCTTGACAGATACGGTGGAATGGTGTCAGAGGTATAGGCATGAGTAGGTGAAGTTCCAGACATTCGAGAAGGCCACAGAAGAATAACCCATCTTGGCAGTGTGGCAGTGGAGGAGTGTGAATGAATCAGGAACAAGGTTGACAATGCTTAGAGTACGTGAGTATGGTGGGATTGGGGGGTGGGGGGTGGCAGAGTACGTAGAATAACAGGAATTAATATTGAGAAATTGCATAGTTCTTCAAAAAAGAGGGATTACTCCACAAGAATGATACATATGTTTCCCATAGTGAACCATCAGTTTTGGAAGTCACTCACTGAGCAAAACGTCCTAGCTGGTCCGGTTGTTAGAATAGGCCCGAGGTATCCCTGCCTGTCATAAGAGGCAACTAAAAGGAGTCTCACAGTTTTTGGTCTTATAAGTTCAGGTTCCATTTTAGGGTTTGACCTGCCACTTTCTAAATTCTACAGAAGTGCGGGCCATATGTGGAAGGACGTCTTACCTGATGCATGAGTTATCAATAGTGCCCTTAAATTCAATCTCTTGTCATGGGTTTGCGTCTCCACCTGCAATTCAGCTATTTGGGTGAGGACACTTTCCGGAGTATGTCATCTTCTTACATTGTCTCCTGTCCTCTTTCGCCTCCATGACAATACTGGATTTCTCTGCACCCAATATCCAGCATGGTAGCCAGTCCATTGTGCTGGGGCCATCATGTACCTATTTGTTGGTAGCCCTCTGATAACCCAGGGATCGCACTGCTGATGCCTGAGCTGTAAACTCCTTATGTATGCCAAGGAGTAGATGTCTGTCTTCCTGGGGCATCAGGACTCCCAGCAATGGCCATCATGCCAGGTGACCTTTGCTGTGGCTGGGTGGTGCCCATGGGGAGAGCCCCTGATCGGAGTAGATGCATCCGAGCGAATGACCCGCAATGAAGCGGACTAAGTCATCCTTTGCTGGTGACCGTATGGCGCCAGCAGTCTCTAAAAAGGGCAAGATTGAGTACAATGCTGACAGGTATGACCCTAAATGGTTTCTCTCCCTCGCTACACCATGGGAGGAACATAGGGCTACAGAAAGAAGAGAGCCATATTCGCCTCGGTATTTAGTCTGTAGCAGAATGGATTGGGACTTCTTTCTACCTATGTAGCCTCAGTTTTTTGTTGAACATCTTGAGAATAGGTGTGGGAAAGTGACAGCACTGTCCAAGATGAGAAGTGGTGCAGTCTTGATTTAGACAGCATCCCCAGCCCAATCCCAGGCGTTACTCACTTGTGACCAGCTGGGTGATATTCCTGTTCCGTCACTCCCCACAAAAGCCTTAAAACATGGTCCAGGGTGTTATTTTCCCTTGCGACCTCCTCTTGCAGTCTGACAACAAGCTCCATGCCAATCTAGAATGGTGGGTTGCTCATTTCATTTGGCACGTTTACAGGGGACCCAAAGACAACAGGGTTGCTATTGATGCCTTCATCTTGGCCTTGGGGGTAGTTCATTGCCTGAAAAAGTCAAGGTAATGGTTTACCAATGTGATATTAAACCTTACGTCCCTTCCCCTATGCGGTGCTTTAAGTGCTGGAAATCTGGGCACATGTCTTCCCACTGCACTTCCAGCATCTCATGTCAAGACTGTGGACGTCCACTGGGTCCAGATACTCCATGTGTGGCTCCTCTCAGTTGTATCAACTGTGGCGAACACCACTCCCCCTGCTTGCCAGACTGCACAGTACTCCAAAAGGAGTGGAAAATCATGGAGTACAAGACCTTGGACCAGTTGACTTACCAAGACGCTAAATATAAATTAGAATGATTACACCTCATTCGCTTGACTTTCACATATGCTGCAGCTACGTTACCATCGCCGTCACACATATCAGTTGTACCACACTGTGTGCCACGAACTGTGGGCCCTCCGGGTCTTCGCAATACATCTGCCCCCTTGGTGGTAGGGGGAATGTCTCCTTCTGTTGCTCCCAAAGCACCTACTTAGGGAGCAAGCACCCCCCCCCCCCCCCCTCAAAAAAAAAAGGGGGAATTTGGTTCCCTCCCACCAGGCAGAGAAGCAACAGCCTCCTCCCAAAATCTCCACTAATGCCACAGCAGACACTCACCAGTGGTTAAAGGACCCAAAAGCTGCTGGGCGAGGAGCTTCACTATCTTCCTCTGTTCCTGAAGCTACTTTGGAGAAGTCTGCTAAGAAAAAGGACCCTCCGGTGGCCCCAACACCACCACCACTCTGTACCAATTCTGCACCTGCGGATGAGGTGGAGATCTCAGTGCCCCATGAGGGCCTGGATCTCACTGAAGCCTCATCCCCAATAGGATAGATACAAATACTCAGTGGCAGCAGGTGACCCTGAGGTGTAACCTGTCTCCTAGTGTGCTTCATGCCTTCCCAGCCTCATGATAACGACATCCTTCAGTGGAATTGCATTTTTTTTCCGCTACCTGGCTGAACTACAGCAAAGTTTAAGCTATACACCCGCTTTCTGCATTGCCCTTCAGGAAACCTGGTTCCTAAGAATGCGGACCCCTGCCTTTCGCAGCTATAGGGGCTATTACAAGAACCTTAGTGACTATAATAGAGTGTTAGATGGAGTTCGTATCTATGTCCTGAACTGAATATTCAGTGAACCTGTGCCCCTTCAAACACCCCTTGAAACTGTGGCTGTCAGGATAAAGATGATGCAGGAAATAACTGTCTGCAATGTATATCTTTCTCCAGATGGTGCATTACCCCTGAAAGCATTGACTGCACTTATTACTAACTCCCTATACCTTTCCTACTTTTGGGAGACTTTAACACCATTAACCCCTTGTGGGGTGGCACTGTGCCTACTGGATGAGGTAGAGATGTCGAAACTTACCTGTTTCAACTCGACCTCTGCCTCTTACATACGGGGGTTGATTTATCCCTCTGCAGCCCAGGACTTCTCCAACCTTTCCACTGGAGAGTCCACGATGACTTGTGTGGTAGTGACCACTTTCCGATCTTCCTGTCACTCTCCCAGTGCCATTCCTCTAGACATGTACCAAGTTGGACTTTAAACAAGGCAGACTGGGAAGCTTTCACCTCTGCTGTCACTGTTGAATCTCCCCCACATGACACCATCAATGTGGTAGTTCAGCAGGTCACTAGAACGGTGGAAAACATGATCCCAGCGAAAGTCAGTACCTTGGTGGTCGCCGGAAATAGCCGAGGCCATTAATAAACGGCTCTGTGCCTGCATTCACCGGCTTACAAAAACATGGAAACGGGAATGTTGGGAGAGGTACGTCTCAACAATTGGCTGCAATGTGTCACCTTCCCAAGTGTTTGTGGGTACCATATCCTGACAGGTGTTACTGGCCTTAACATCAATGGTGTGTTATCTACCGACACAAATGCAATTGCCTAGCACTTTGCTGAACACTATCCTCGAGCCTCAGCATTGGAGAATTATCCCCCAGCCTTTGACTGTGTAAATCATGGAATTCTTTTAGATAAGCTAAATCATCATGGTTTGAGGGGGGCAGTGCACAAATGGTTTAATTCATACTTAACTGGAAGAATGCAGAAAGTTGAAATAAGTGGTTCATGTAATGTTAATACAACAGCTGATTCCTCAAACTGGGTGGCTATCAAGCATGGGGTCCCACAGGGTTCGGTCTTAGGTCCTTTACTGTTCTTGATATACATTAATGACTTACCATTCCATATTGATGAAGATGCAAAGTTAGTTCTTTCTGCTGATGATACAAGTATAGTAATAACATCCAAAAACCAAGAACTGAGTGATGTAATTGTAAATGATGTTTTTCACAAAATTATTAAGTGGTTCTCAGCAAACGGACTCTCTTTAAATTTTGATAAAACACAGTATATACAGTTCCGTACAGTAAATGGCACAACTCCCGTAATAAATATAGACTTTGAACAGAAGTCTGTAGCTAAAGTAGAATTTTCAAAATTTTTAGGTGTGTCCATTGATGAGAGGTTAAACTGGAAGCAACACATTGATGGTCTGCTGAAACATCCGAGTTCGGCTACGTATGCTATTAGGGTTATTGCAAATTTTGGTGATAAGAATCTCAGTAAATTAGCTTACTATGCCTACTTTCATTCACTGCTTTCGCATGGTATCATATTCTGGGGTAATTCATCGTTGAGTAGAAAAGTATTCATTGCTCAAAAACATGTAATCAGAATAATTGCTGGAGCCCACCCACGACCATCTTGCAGACATCTATTTAAGGATCTAGGGATCCTCACAGTATATATATTCACTTATGAAATTTGTTGTTAATAATCCAGCCCATTTCAAAAGTAATAGCAGTGTGCATAGCTATAACACCAGGAGAAATGATGATCTTCACTATGCAGGGTTAAATCTGACTTTGGCACAGAAGGGGGTAAATTATGCTGCCACAAAAGTCTTTGGTCACCTACCAAACAGCATCAAAAGCCTGACAGATAGTCAACCAACATTTAAAAATAAATTCAAAGAATTTCTAGATGATAACTCCTTCTACTCATTGGCTGAATTTTTAGATATAAATTAAGAGAGGGAGAAAAACTAACTTAACCATTAGTGTCATGCAATATTTTGTGTAATGTAATATCTTGTACAGACATCTTTCATTAACCTGAAACGTTCCACATCATTACAAAGTGTCGTATTCATGATCTATGGAACAAGTATTAATCTAATCTAACCAGCATTTCGCACCCTCAGACAGTAGATGGAAAGGAAACCCCTCTCGTACACTGAATGTTGCAGTGAACCCTATAATGCTCCATTTACAGAGTGCAAGCTCCTCAGCATCCTTGCACATTGCCCCGGCACAGCTCCTGGGCCAGATCGGACCCACATTCAGATGATCAAACATCTCTTGTCCGACTACAGACAACATCTCCTCGTCATCTTCAACTGGATCTGGTGCAATGGTGTCTTTCCATCGCAATGGTGAGAGAGCACCATCATTCCAGTGCTGAAACCCAGAAGATGCCTGCTTGATGTGGATAGCTATCAACTCATCAGCCTCAACAATGATAATATTTGTAAGCTGTTAAAATGTATGATGAGTCGGCTCAATGCCAGAGCGGTTTCCGCCAGGACCGCTTTACCATTGATAATCTAGATTCCCCCAAGTCTGCCATCATTTTTTAAAAATCTATGAAAGGCTTACGACATGACCTGGCTCCATTGTATTCTTGCTACATTATATGAGTTGGATCTCTGAGGCCCACTGCCGATTTTTGTCCAAAATTTCCTGTCGCTCCGTACTTTCTATGTCCAAGTTGGTGCCTCCAATAGTCCCCCCCATATCCAGGAGAATGAGTTCCCGCAGGGCTCTATATTGAGTGTATCGCTATTTTTAGTGGTCATTAATGTTCTAGCAATAGCTGTCGCGTAGTCGGTCTCATCTTCTCTGTATGCAGACGACTTCGGCATTTCATAGTGCTCCTCCAGTACTGGTGTTGACGAGTGGTGCGTACAGGGAGCCATCCACAAGGCACAGTCATGTGCTGTAGCCGATGGCTTCCAGTTTTCAATCGTGATGTTGTGTGCCATACACTTCTGTCGGCATCGTACCATTCATTTGGAACAAGAACTTTACCTTAATGACAATCCACTCACTGTAGTTTAGACGTATTGAATCTTAGGGCTGGTTTTCGACACCCATCAGCTGAAGAAAAAGTGATAGCAGCACCTCAATGCCCTACGCTGCATGAGCAACACCAACTGGGTTGCAGATAGCTCTACGCTGCTGCAGCTCTACAGAGCCCTTGTTTAATCCCACCTTGACTATGGGAGTCTGGATTATGGTTCAGTTGTGCCCTCAGCTTGCGGTTACTTGACCCAGTGCACCACTATGGCATTAGACTGGCAACAGAAGCCTTTAGGATGAGTCCGGTGACCAGCATCCTGGTGGAGGCCAGAGTACCTCCATTGAAGGTTAGGTGTGCACAACTGCTTGCCAGTTATGTTGCACGTTCGTATTTCTCCTGAGCATCTGAATTACCATCTCCTTTTCCCACCCACGGCGGTTCATCTCCTGCATTGGAGGCACAAGTCAGGGCTTAACAATAGCAGTTCCTGTCCAATCTCTTCTATTTGAAGTGGAGTCCTTCCCTTTACCACTTATACTGAAGTTCCATACACGTACACCTCCGTGGTGTAAACCTAGGTCGAAGCTTCACCTGGACATTTCCCATGGTCCTAAGGACTCAGTTAACCCTTCAGCTCTCCACTGTCACTTCCTGCCGATTCTTGATGTGTGCTGGGACCATGAAGTGGTTTATACTGATAGCGCAATTGGATGGTCATGTTGGCTTCGTGTATGTTCATGGAGGACATATTGATCAGCACTCCTTGCCATATGGCTGGAGTGTTTTCACTGCAGAACTGGCGGCCATTTCTCGCATTCGTGAGCGCATCTGCTCATGCCCCGGCGAGTCATTTCTTCTCTGTACTGGCTCCTGGAGCAGCCTACAAGCTATCGACCAGTGCTGCCGCTGCCATCCTTTGGTAGCAACCATCCAGAAGTCCATCTATGCCCTGGAATGGTCCAGTAGTTCCATGGTGTTTGTGTGGACCCCAGGCCACATCAGAATCCCAGGAAATGAACTTGCTGATAAGCTGGCCAACGTGACACGGAAACCGATTCTGGAGATCGGCATCCCCGTAACTGAACTGAGATCATTGTTACACCACAAGGTTTTTCAGCTTTGGGAGACGGAATGGTATAATCTCAGTACACACAACAAACTGCGTGCCCTTAAGGAGACTACAAATGTGTGGAAGATCTCCATGCAGGGCCTTTCTAACCTTCTGTTCCCACTCATTTTTATTTGAACATTTGGTATTCAGTTGACACATTCATTCCTTTCCTCCATCATTTTGAATGGTGTATAATGTGTCGTCGTAACTGGAAGATAATTCATGATCTCTTCAAATGCTGGAAGATAGTCAATCCATGCTGTCTACACTCCTGGAAATTGAAATAAGAACACCGTGAATTCATTGTCCCAGGAAGGGGAAATTTTATTGACACATTCCTGGAGTCAGTTACATCATATGATCACACTGACAGAACCACAGGCACATAGACACAGGCAACAGAGCATGCACAATGTCGGCACTAGTACAGTGTATATCCACCTTTCGCAGCATTGCAGGCTGCTATTCTCCCATGGAGACGACCGTAGAGATGCTGGATGTAGTCCTGTGGAACGGCTTGCCATGCCATTTCCACCTGGCGCCTCAGTTGGACCAGCGTTCGTGCTGGACGTGCAGACCGCGTGAGACGACGCTTCATCCAGTCCCAAACATGCTCAATGGGGGACAGATCCGGAGATCTTGCTGGCCAGGGTAGTTGACTTACACCTTCTAGAGCACGTTAGGTGGCACGGGATACATGCGGACGTGCATTGTCCTGTTGGAACAGCAAGTTCCCTTGCCAGTCTAGGAATGGTAGAACGATGGGTTCGATGACTGTTTGGATGTACCGTGCACTATTCAGTGTCCCCTCGACGATCACCAGAGGTGTACGGCCAGTGTAGGAGATCGCTCCCCACACCATGATGCCGGGTGTTGGCCCTGTGTGCCTTGGTCGTATGCAGTCCTGATTGTGGTGCTCACCTGCACGGCGCCAAACACACATACGACCATCATTGGCAACAAGGCCGAAACGACTCTCATCGCTGAAGACGACACGTCTCCATTCGTCCCTCCATTCACGCCTGTCGCGACACCACTGGAGGCGGGCTGCACGATGTTGGGGCGTGAGCGGAAGACGGCCTAACGGTGTGCGGGACCGTAGCCCAGCTTCATGGAGACGGTTGCGAATGGTCCTCGCTGATACCCCAGGAGCAACAGTGTCCCTAATTTGCTGGGAAGTGGCGGTGCGGTCCCCTACGGCACTGCGTAGGATCCTACGGTCTTGGCGTGCATCTGTGCGTCTCTGCGGTCCGGTCCCAGGTCGACGGGCACGTGCACCTTCCGCCGACCACTGGCGACAACATCGATGTACTGTGGAGACCTCACGCCCCACGTGTTGAGCAATTCAGCGGTACGTCCACCCGGCCTCCCGCATGTCCACTATATGCCCTCGCTCAAAGTCCGTCAACTGCACATACGGTTCACGTCCACGCTGTCGCGGCATGCTACCAGTGTTAAAGACTGCGATGGAGCTCCGTATGCCACGGCAAACTGGCTGACACTGACGGCGGCGGTGCACAAATGCTGCGCAGCTAGCGCCATTCGACGGCCAACACTGCAGTTCCTGGTGTGTCCGCTGTGCCGTGCGTGTGATCATTGCTTGTACAGCCCTCTCGCAGTGTCCAGAGAAAGTATGGTGGGTCTGACACACCGGTGTCAATGTGTTCTTTTTTCCATATCCAGGAGTGTATTTTGCATGACAGTAGGTTCACATTCTGAATCTGTTAAGTTCGCTATTTACTCGTCTGATGGGATTTTCTTTGGTACGGTACTGGGCAGTGAATATCGGTCAGATACCTGCTTGACTTCATGCTTCCCCCCTGCGGGTTCGGGGGTAAGAATAGGCCCATGGTATTCCTGCCTGTCGTAAGAGGCGACTGAAAGGAGTCTCAACCTTTTCGGCCTTATATGATGGTCCCCTCTCGGGTTTGACCTCCATCTTTCTAAATTTTTGTCGTGCATTGAGACCTTTAGCCGGCTTTCTCGTCGTTGCAATGGTGTCCCACTCGTTTTCCATCTCTTGGGCGAGGATACGTCCTTGGGTGCGATTACCACGCTGCGCTGTGCAGTGTTGCTTTTCGCTGCGACGACGACCTTATACATTTTTGCACCTAAGATCCAGCACGGTAGCCAGTCCGTTGTGGTGGGGCCGACATGTACCCTGTTGGTTGTAGCCCCCTGACAACACAGGGATCGCTCTACTGATGCCTGCGCCGTTTACTCCCCATGTATGCCAAGGAGTAGATGCCCATCTCCCTGGGGCATCAGGACTCCCGGCAATGGCCATCCTGCCAGGTGGCTCTGCTGTGGCTGGGTGGCGCCCATGGGGAGGGCCCTTCGTCGGAGTAGGTGGCATCAGGGCGGATGTCCCGCAATGAAGCGTGGTACATCATCTCTTGCTGGTGGCCAGCCACCAGCAGTCTCTAAGCGTTCAAGGGCTCATTTTAAAGCTAACGTTTATGACCCCAAATCGTTCCCATCCCTGGCAATGAATGATAGTGACATGTATTCGCCCAGGTATCTCGTCTGTACCAGAGCTGATGGGGAATCCTTTGTATCCTTGAAGCCTCAGTTCTTTGTAGATCATTTGGAGGACAAGTTTGTCTAAAATGTGCTCTGGGTCAGTTTTGATAAAAAACAGCATCCTCCGCCCAGTCACGCAGGTTGCTTGCTTGTGACAAGTTGGGGGATGTTAACGTTACCATCACACCACATAAGAGTTTAAATATGGTCCAGGGTGTTATTTTCCATAGGGACCTACTTCTGCAGTCTGATGACGAGCTGCACGCCAACTTAGAGCGTAGAGGTGTTCATTTCGTCCGGCGCGTTTATCGGGGTCCGAGGGACAATCAGGTTGCTACCGGTGCCTTCATCTTGGCCTTCGAGGGTGATACATTACCGGAGAAGGTCAAGGTGATGGTCTACCGTTGTGACGTCAAGCCCTATATCCCTCCCCCGATGCGGTGCTTTAAGTGCTGGAAGTTTGGCCATATGTCTTCCCGCTGTACTTCCAGCCTCACATGTTAAGATTGCGGACGCCCATCTCATCCCGATACTCCATGTGCTCCGCCTCCCATCTGAGTCAACTGTGGAGAGCCTCATTCACCTTGCTTGCCAGACTGCAGGATCTTACAGAAAGAACGCAAAATCATGGAATATAAGACCCTGGCCCGACTGACTTACACTGAGGCTAAGCGGAAATTTGAACGGCTACATCCCGTGCGCTTGATGTCATCTTATGCCTCCACTGTCACTCCTGCTCCAGCTCCTTTGGCTGCACCACAGACAGTCAGCTCTCAGTGTCAGAGGACCTAACCTGCCCCCTTGACAATGGAGGCCCCTTCTCTTGCTGTTGCTCCCACGCCATCTACCTCGGGAGCAGCACCCACTAAACCACCAGGGACACCAGTCCCCACTTCTAAGCCGGAGAAGCGTAAGTCTTTTTCGGCTTCCCTCGCTCGGAAGTGATCCCTTGTGTCACTCCCTTCCCAGGTTCCTACCAGCGGCACAGCGGACACCAACCAGTGGCTGAAGAAGCCACAGGCCGCTGGTCGTCGAGCTTCGCGATCATCTTCGGTTCCGGAGACTGACTCCTATAAGCCCTATCAGCAACGGCAACCAAAGGAACAGCGAGACAAAACGACACTGAAGCCCCATAAGACCAAGGCACCTGCGATGGCTCCGACTCCTCCACTACCTACAAGCTCTGCGTCTGAGGATGAGGTGGAGATTCTTGCGTCTGCTAAGGACCTCGCTCTCGCCGGTCCCAACAGATAGCATTTGCATGGGTGCTCCATTGGAGGCAGCAGGTGACCCAGCGGCGTAATCTGCCTTCCCAGTCCCATCACGCCTTTCTCAGCCATGGACAACACCATCCTCCAGTGGAACTGCAGCAGTTTCTTCCACCATCTAGCTGAGCTCCGCCAACTTATCAGCCTTCACCCTTTCCTCTGCATTACTCTGCAGGAAACTTGGTTTCCGGCAATGCGAACCCCCACCCTCAGTGGCTACCGGGGTTATTATAAGAATCGGGCAGTTTATAAAGGGTGTCTGGTGGCGTCTGCATATATGTCCTGAACTCTCTTCACAGCGAGTCTGTCCCTCTCCAAACACCTTTAGAGGCTGTCGCTGTTCGGGTGTGGACGCCACAGGCTGTTACCGTCTGCAGTCTTTACCTTCCACCGGATGGTGAAGTCGCGCAGCATGTTCTGGCTGCTCTGATAGCCCTATTGCCGCCACCTTTCTTGTTACTGGTTGATTTTAACGCCCATAACCATCAGTGGGGTGGGTCAGTGGCAACAGGTTGAGGCGCCATCGTTGAGCATTTATTGGCACAGCTCGATCTCTCGATATTAAATGATGGTGCCTTCACACATTTCAGTGTGGCGCATGGCACATCCTCCGCCATTGACCTTTCCATCTGTAGCCCTAGCCTCTTACCGTCTGTCCAATGGAGAGTACATGACGACCTGTGTGGTAGTGACCACTTTCCGATCTTTCTGTCACTGCCACAGCGTCAATCTTCTGAGCGCCCTAGCAGATGGGCTCTGAATAAGGCTGACTGGGACTTGTTCTCCTCCACTGCCGCTATTGAGCCTCTCTCTAACGATGACATTGATGCAGTGGTTCAATCGGTCACCACCGGCTTCATTACTGCCGCTGAATCTGCCATTCCCCGTTCTTCTGGGTCCCCTCGGCGGCAGACTGTGCCTTGGTGGTCGCCTGAGATCGCTGAAGCGATTAAAGCTCGCCGGCGGATGCTCCAGCGTCACAAGCGACATCCGTCCATTGAACACCTTATCACCTTCAAACGGCTGAGTGTGTGAGCCCAGCACATTATCCGTCAACGCAAGCAGGAGTGCTGGGAGCAGTATGTGTCCACCATTAGCCTCCATGTCACTCCATCGCAGGTCTGGGCCAAGATTCGCCGCCTCTATGGCTATCGGACCCCTGTCAGCGTCCCTGCGCTCTCACTGAATGGAGCAGTTTGTACTGACTCCGATGTCATTGCAAACCGCTTGGCAGAGCACTTTGCCCTGAATTCTGCTTCTGCCAACTACCCCTTGGGCTTCCGCTCCATTAAAGAGCGGATAGAATGTCGGAGTCTTTCTTTTTGCACTCACCATCCTGAATTGTACAATGTTCCATTCATTGAGTGGGAATTTCGCAGTGCCCTCGCCGCTTGTCTTGATATCGTTCCTGGGTCAGATAGCATTCACTGTCAGATGCTGAAACACCTTTCAGTGGACTGCCAGCGACGCCTCCTCGACCTTTACAACCGCATTTGGGTTGAGGGTGAGCTTCCGTCGCAATGGCGGGAAAGTCTTGTTGTCCCCATTCTGAAACCAGGGAAGAACCCTTTTGAGGTGGACAGCTACCGTCCCATTAGCCTCACCAACGTTCTTTCCAAGTTGCTTGAACGGATGGTGAGCCGGCGCTTGAATTGGGTACTGGAGTCTCAGGGTCTTCTGGCTCCGTCTCAGGGTGGGTTCCGTAAAGGCCGCTCCGCCACCGACAATCTGGTGAGCCTGGAGTCGGCCATCCGTACTGCCTTTGCCCGCCGTCAGCATCTGGTCGCTGTCTTTTTCGACATGCGGAAGGCATATGATACGACATGGCGTCATCACATACTTTCTACACTTCATGGATGGGGTCTTCGGGGCCCTCTGCCGATCTATATCCGCAATTTTCTGTCGTATCGTACCTTCCGCGTGCACGTCGTGGCCTCATATAGTTCCTCCCAAGTCCAGGAGAATGGTGTGCCGCAGGGTTCTGTTCTAAGTGTCTGTTTTTAATAGCTATTAACGGGCTCGCTGCGGCCATGGGAAATTCTGTCTCCGCTTCCCTGTATGCTGACGACTTCTGCCTTTACTACAGCTCTATTGGCATTGCAGCTGCTGAATGTCTGCTACAGGGCGCAATCCGCAAGGCGCAGTCTTTGGCTGTAGCGCATGGTTTTCAGTTTTCGGCAGCCAAGACCGGCGTTATGCATTTCTGCCGGCGACTCACTGTTCACCCAGAGCCGTGGCTTTATCTCGACGGCGAGCTTCTTACAGTGGTGGTGTCACATAGGTTTTTGGGGGTGGTTTTTGATGCCCGGTTGACTCGGTTGCCTCATATTCGGCAGCTTAAACAGGCATGTTGGCGGCATCTAAATGCTATGCGATGCCTGAGCCACACCAGGTGGGGCGCCGACCGATCTACTCTCCTACGGCTTTACCAGGCGTTAATCCAGTCCTGTCTGGTCTACGGGAGTCTGGCTTATGGCTCAGCATCCCCATCTGCGTTGCGGGTGCTGGACCCAATCCTCCACAGTGGGATACGCCTTGCCACTGGTGCCTTCCGAACCAGCCCTGTGGACAGCATACTTGTGGAGGCAGGTGTCCCTCCACTGTGGTTACGACGCCAACAATTACTGGCTGCTTATGCTGCCCATGTTTTTAGCTTGCCCGGGCATCCAAATTATCGTGTCCTGTTCCCGCAGTCAGTCGTTCATCTGCCAGAACGTCGGCCCCGGTCGGGTTGTCCGATTGCCGCACGTGTCTAACAGCTTCTCTACGGGCTTGGGTGTTTGCCTGTTCCACCTCCTTTCTGGGCCCCTCTGCGTACACCCCCGTGGTGTGTGCCGCGCCCTTGCCTTCGGCTCCACTTGGCACAGGGCCGCTTTTATTCCATCCTGGCCACATATTGGCTCTGGCGTTGTCTACACCGACGGTTCGATGGTTGCTGGTCGTGTCGGTTATGCACTAACTCTAGGGGACCATTCTGAACAACGTTCGTTGCTGGCTGGCTGCAGTGTTTACACTGCTGAGCTGGTCGCCATCTTTCGTGCCCTAGCGTATGTCCGCTCCTGCTCAGGTGTGTCCTTCGTTATCTGTAGCGATTCTCTGAGCAGTTTACGAGCTCTCGATCAGTATTTCCCTCGCTCTCGTCTGGTGATGGCTATCCAGGAGTCCCTGCATACTCTTGCATGTTGCAGCCGCTCTGTGGTCTTGGTGTGGACCCCAGGCCATGTTGGGATACCCAGCAATGAGAATGTTGACCGCCTGGCGAAAGAGGCCACCAGTGCACCATCTCTGGAGATTGGCCTCCCAGCGACTGATTTGCGGGCAGTCTTAGGCCGCAAAGTTCTCTCGTTTTGGGGTGCTGAATGGCACGGTATGACCACCCCTAACAAACTCCGTGCCGGAAGGACACGACGAGCGTGTGGCAGTCCTCCATGCGAGTCTCTCGTAAGGAGTCTGTCGTCCTCTGCCGCCTGCGCATTGGGCACACATGAATGACCCACGGCCACTTATTGCGCCGTGTGGACCCCCCTCTATGCCGCTGCTGCTTGGCATTGACAGTGGCCCACGTTTTGTTGGCCTGTCCACTTTTATCTGTGCTCAGGCAGACGTTTGCGGTGCCTGACACGCTCTCTGCTCTTTTATTAGATGACTCTACCATGGTGGACTTGGTTTTGCGTTTTATTCGGGCAGGGGGTTTCTATCCTTTAATCTGAGGGTTTTTTTTTTAGTGTTGATTCTGGCTTTTAGCCTCTGATTTTAAGCTGAGTTTTTAATATGTTCTTGGTGGTTGGCTTTTCCTTTTTTTTTTTTTTTTTTTTTTCATGCTCGGCCAACCAACGTCACACTGTGTGTTTTAATTTGTTTTGTCTGGTCTGTCAGAGTATTTCATGTCCTGTTTTGTCTGCTGTCTTTCCTGTTCATTTTTTTGTTCTCCTTGGGTGGTTTTAGGTTTTTTTTTTTCTCCAAAAGGGACCGATGACCATGATAGTCTGGTCCCTTTCATCCCACAAACCAACCAACCAACTTCATGCATTTCACTAGGAAAAGCATGTGAAATTAGTTGCATTATCAGATAAAATTGCATGCAGTTTACCAATGTGCAGAACAAAGTCTTCGAATAGCCTCCTCAGTATGGGTGAACACATTGCTGTTTCCAGTAGATAGAGCTTCACATACTTGCTAAATTCATGAAAAAAGGGAACCATGTACTTCCAGCCACCTATAGATGTCAGCTCAGGGCTACTGTCGTGCACACACAGTTATGAGTGGATTGCCTGGAATGATTGAATGCATCAGTCCTTGATACCTCTGCTGTATGGCTTTGCATTTTGGCAGATCTGACAAGACCTTATGTTGCATTGAACCTTCTTACATCTGGAAGGTAGCAGTAGACTGGAACTTTCTGGGCACACATAAGTGCTCCGAAGTGGTCCCATGAGTGATTCATATCAGATGAGTTTCTTTTTGTACACTTCCTGGATGCTTACGCACCTACTCATAGCATCCACATTCTTTCTGTGAAATAGTACAGTATACACTAGCTTGTAAAACTTATACAGTTTGGAATCCGGTAGCTGTTAAAGTTTTCAAATCATAGTAGACGACGGTTGATCTTGCTCTTGCAATGCTGTCATACTTTTGAATAGCTATAAATAGTAATTCTGGTTTATCTGATCTTGCAGTAACATGACAGGGAATTCCTTGCTTTGATCATCAAACCTGTTTTCTTATATTTAGCCCTTTGGGTAGCCTCGACAGGGCACCTGCAATAATGTTGTCTTTTCTTGTAATATATTTAATTTGGCAGTTATATCTTTGCAGAGATATTACCCATTAAGAGAGTCATGCACGTAACAGTTTATGTACCAGAAGAAGGCTTAAAGGATGAATGCTCAAACAACTGTGTGGGACCTATACAAATAGTAGTTGCACTTTTGAAAGGCCAATACAATTACCAATGCTTCTTGCTCAGTTGTATACAAGTGTTCACACAGTGATAAAGTTTGACTGGCAAATGCAAAGGGACAGAATGTTTGTGCTCCATTGATGATTGAGGTTTGGAATAAACAAGACCCTAACACTATGGAGGATGTGTAAGTAAATAAAGCAGATTCAGTTGACATGCCGTGCAGGTAGAGAACCACTGAATTGACCAGTGTAGTCTTACTATAATTGAAAAGTGCTTTGCATTCTTTTGCCTAATGCCAAAGCATGTTTCTCCGCAGTAGACTCAACAATGACTAGGTGTTCAGTGACTGATCTGGCATAAAATGCTCATAGTTCTAGGTTATGGAAAGTTTTTGATTCCTCGAATCTTCCTGAAGTCAGGCATAACCCCGTTTTGAATCTAGAAGATAACAGGGAAACCAAAGTAGGACTTCCGGAGGTTAGCTGTTACTCAATATTCATGAAATATCTCTAGTCCGTGGGCTAAAAGAAAAACATGTTTGTGTCATGATGATATAACAATTAGTGGATCATCAACAAACATGCATTTTCACAACAAAGACCTGAGCATGTAGTCAAACACAGAAATAAACACAACAGAGCTCACATGGAGAAAATGGCAGTGCATTTAAACTGATAGCTTCATCTGGTGAACAAAAAGGCCATGTACTCCCTCGAGGATAGTCCGAGGACTACTTGCCAGAATGAAGCTCTGAAATGTGTACAGAAGTACCTAACACAATTTAACTTTAATATTAGTTTGTCTGTATTCTCTGGATGTGTGTGTACTGAAACTGTCATGTTATTCACCATCCGGGTGTTGGGTACCAAGCAAACCTTCCCACCAGGTTTGGGCCCCATGAGGAGTGAACTGTGTATGGACTATTTGATGTATCTTCTATTTTATTGCATATTTTAGTTTGCAAGGAACAAGATAATAGCTCTGAAAAAAAGTTGGGTGGTGTGGGTAAACCTCAAGATAACAAATTTATCCTCAGATTATAGGTAGTGGGGTGAACCTCAAGATCACATGTGACCTCAGATTATAGCTGGCTTCTCTTCAGAAACACTGCAATAATCACTAGATTATTTGCTAACTGAGTCCTCTGCTCCGACATGAAGTACTCTGGTTGTTTAATTTCTCCTGTAATTGGTCAGGTACTCTGGCTTTGGATATCGCAGATTTCTACAGCTGTTACCCGTAATTAACTGAATAGACTCCCCATGCCAGCGTCGCTAGTGTTTGTCTTCACTCTGTAGTAGGTCTAGAAGGATCTTTGGAAGCAGCATTATCAGGAACCCCTGTATCTAAAATTACTGCCACAGGAATTCCTTCCTCTATAAGACTGCGTAGTGTCCTCATTGGTTTGTGTCTGCGTAGAGTTCATAATCTTTTAGACACTCTCCATCATCGTAATACATGAAGTTGACCATTTGTCTATAGCCCCAGCAAACACTATTGGCCGCCTCCTTGGTGCCTGAAATGGTCAGAAGTAGTTTAACTCACTCGTTCCACATTGTGGGGCATACTCCTCAGGAACATCATGGCTATCGACATTTAGTTCATTTGCCTATTACTCTTGTCAAGTCTAACTCACTGAAGTACATTAAATGCTCACTAAGATTGTTAAATTGCAGTTCATTAAAGTCTGTTGTACAGATATTTTCCATTTCCTGTAGTGAACTGAGGAGGGGGGGGGGGGGGGGGGGAGGAATTAACGAAATAGATCTTTGACATGGATTCCAACAGTCTGAATGCAGTATATCTGTAGTGGTAATTATCTCTTCAGGTTGAGTCGAAGAAAAGTGTTTTACATTGTTAAATATTCTGAATATATTACCAGAAAAACGTTTGCTATAACTGAATCCTTACCACCTTGTAAATAATTCTTCTCATCACATAAATGAATCAGAGATAACTTAGCACCTCCAAGTAACACAGCACCCATAAGAGTTTATATATTGTTATTGCCTCTTGCAAGTAACACACTGTGGAAAAAACATTTGTTTACAATTGTTGCACGGAACATGCCATAAATCACATTTAAATAAATTGTCTCTCAGGTCTGCAACCTGTATTAGTACCATTTCATATCAGTATGTTTTACCACAAGACAAATTAATATGAGCACATTGTGTCATTATGTTTGATCCATAATATTTGTTGGAAAAAAATTTGCTGATTGTGGTGGCTTGTGACTTGTGGCTCGTTGTGGCTCCTGTTGAGTGCCTTCTGTGATGGTTGCTGGAGTGGCATAATGGTGCGATGTAAATCTAGAGGTCAGGCTCGACTGAATAGAGCCAGTGACCTGATAGATATAGAGCTGCTGGGCATGGCCTCCAAGGCAGTTCCCTGAGCGCTCTAAGATCGTGGGATAGCATGTCACCAATTTATCCAGCCTTTATTGACAGTAGTTGACTGCTGATGATGCCACTGCTTCTGTATTCTAGCGGCTCCTGATTTTGCCTCACACAGGCTGAGTTAACCCCTTACCACACCTCCCTATCCCAGATAAAGTATGTACTAGCATTCAAACTGGAGTCCTTGCACACCAATGGCAATGACGCTATCTGTTCGGCTTGACTAACTATAAATACTGAACAAGTTCAAATAATGGCAGCCTGAATGGTCACCACTTTGCGTGACCCACAGAAAAGCTCCCCTAGGGAAACATGTTTGGCTACCATGCGGCCCCATTACGTCCTTTTTGTGCTGCATGCTTCTACTTTCACTATCCCTTTCCCCCTCTTCTTCTCCATCAGATGATTTTCTTGGTGCTGACCCTGCTTGGATCTGGTTTATGATTGGGCCTTGAGTTTCCACTTCTAGTGTATTCTACAATTTTCCATTAAATAAACATATGATACCCATTTTTAGGGTTGACCTGCTGCCAACTTTCAAAATTCTCCATAAGTGTGGATTGTGCAGGAAAGTCACCCAATGTGGTGTGTGCTCCACCTTGTGCCTTTCCATCTGTGATGCCTTCCCTTTAAAGTGTTAAAATGTCCAAAACCGAGCACCATTGTGGGGGGGGGGGGGGGGGGGGGGGGGGGGGGTTGACGTCAAGTGTCTGCATAGTGGTAGCCCCTGACCACGAAGGGATTGCACTGTTGGTGCCTGATCTGAAAACTCCTCTTGTATGCCAAGGAGTATGTGCCCATTGGGGCTGGGTCACAGGGACTCAGAGCTACAGCTTTACTAGCCAGATTGCCATTATTGGCTGGAGACTGGGTGGTGCTCATGGGGAGAGCCCCCATTCAAAGCAGGTGGAACCACAGTGGATCAGCATCAAGTGAAGTGAATATAGTTATTGCCTCCTGGTGGCTGTTCAGCCTCAGCAGTCGCTATGGAAGGACAGCCCTCTTTCAGTGCAGAGAGATACAACCCTAAAATGTTTCCTTCCCTGGCTAGGCCATGTGAGGAACTTAGGGCTAAGCGGCAAGCAGAACAATACTCCTCGCAATACTTGGTTTGTACAAGGATTCATCATGATTCCTTCTTGGCCTCAAAGCCCTTGTTCTTTGTGGAGAACTTAGAAGACAAATTTGGGGAAATGGCAGCCATCTCTAAAATGAAAAGTGGGTCAGTTTTGATCAAAATGGCATCTCCTACCCAGTCACAGGCACTGCTCGCTTGTAACAAGCTGAGTGATATACTGGTGACTGTCACTCTCCATACCAGTCTAAATTTAGTTCAAGGCATCATTTTTCACAGAGACCTGCACTTACAATCTGATGATGAGCTACATGCCAAGTTGGAGCTATGCGATGTACACTTCGTTTGTCGCATACATATGAGGCCAAGGGAAAATAGCGTTGCTACTGTTGCCTTCATCTAGGCCTTGCCTGAAAAGGTGAAGGTGATGAAATACTAATGTTATGTGAAACCTCCAGCAACACAGATCCCAGCCCTTTGTGGATACTGGATATATTATAAGACTCGTGCTGCATGTGACAGGGTATCAGGCGGAGTTTGCACATATGTTATAGACACACTGTATAGTGAATTCACACCTCTTAATACACTTTTGGAGGCTGTGGCTGTTCGAGTAAGAGTATTTCAAGATATTACCATCTGCAGTGTCTACTCCATTCCAGTGGTGAAGTGTCTCAGAACACACTGTTTGCTTTGGTTTTTCAGCTCCCCCCCCCCCCCACCTTTCTTAAGCTGGGGTGATTTCAACGACCATAACCCTATGTGGGGTGGAACCATGGTCACTAGCTGCAGTAAAGACATCGAAAATTTACTGGCACAACTTGATCTTTGCTTGTTGGATACTGGTACACCCCCCCCCCCCTCCACTTTCTGTTAGTAGCCCTTACCTTCTCCCACCCTTCCACTGAAGGATTGACACTCACTTGTGTGGTATTGACCATTTCCTCCTGATCTTCCTGTCCCTCCTTCAGTGTCACTCCCCTGGATGCCAGGCCAGATGGGCTCTCAACAATTTTGACTGGGATGCTTTTGCCTCTTTGTCAACCTTGCCTCCCCGCTGCATGGAGATATTGATGACAGCCCAGAATTCAACTACAGCCATTCTTCCAGCAGCTGATTTGGCAATCTGCTGTTCCTCAGACACACCATAATGGAAGGCAATACGTATCATCCTTGAAAATCGCAGAGGGCATTCAAGATTATATGCGGGCTCCCATTGAAGAAGCATCTTATTGTCTTTAAATGGTTCCGTGCCTGGGTCCGCCATCTAGTATAAAAACCATAGTGAGAATACTGAGAACAGTAAGTTTCAACCATTGAACCACATACCTATCCTTCGCAGGTTTGTACTAAGGTCAGATGTCTATTGATACCATACATCTGCAGGTGTAACTGGTATTACTTTGAATGGCACTGTCTGTACTGACCCAGATGCCGTTGCGAAACATTTTGCTCTGCGCTATGCTACCCACCTTTGCCACTCTCCTAAGCATCTGAACTAATGTCTCCTCTTTCCAAACATGGTAACCCAACTCCTGCAACAGCACCCCCAGTCAGGGATTAAGATTGCAATGCCCATCCGATCTGTCCTCTCTTAACTTCAGTTGTTTCCTCTTCCACCTCTCCTCTGGGCCCACTCACGTATGCCTTGGTGCATCCCTCGGTCACAGCTTCATCTTGACCTATCACAAAGTCCAAAAAACTCAGTTCATCCCGAGGTCCTCTGCCACCAATTTTTCTCCATTTATGGCACATACCAGGGTTCAGAAGTAGTCTATACTGCTGACTCAATGGTTGCTGACCATGTACGCTTTGCTTATACTCAAGCAGGACATTCTGAATTGTTCTCTTTGCCGGATGGCTGTAACGTTTTGATCGGGGAGTTGGTTACCATATCTCATGCTCTTAACCATATCCTTTCCTGCACTGGTCTGTCCTTTTCAATCTGCAGCAACTCCTTGAGCAGTTTGCAAGCTCTCAACCACTGCTATGCTCGCCATTCCTTGGTCATTGCTATCCAGGAGTCCCTGTATGCCCTTGAACAGTGTGGACACTCAGTGACCTTTGTCTAGGCCCTGGGCCACGTCGGAATCTTAACTAGTGAGCTTGCTGATGCCTGGCCAAACTGGCTACCAGTAAACCATCACTTGAGATTAGTATTTCCAGAAACGGACCTCTGCTTGGTATTATGCTGTCAAGTTTTAGGTACTTGGAATATGGAATCGCTCACTCTGACTTCACCAAACAAACTAAAGGTGATAAAGGAGACGATGAATCTGTGGAGGTCCTCCATGCAGTCCTCTCACAAGGACCTAACAGTCCGTTGGCTCATCAGCCATACTTGGCTGACCCACCGTCATCTCCTCTGTCACAGGGACCCATCCAACTGTCATTGTGGCACTCATTTGGCGGTGGTCTATGTTTTGCTGGACTGTTCCAACCTAGCCACCTTGCGGCAGTCTCTTAATCTCCTTGACTCTTTCCCGTGGTGTTAGGAGATGATGCCCCAATGGCTGGCTGACTTTTGCATTTTATTACTGAGGTGGGCATGTACCACTCTCTTTAAGAGAAGTTTGCTTACTCCTATCGACCCATTGAGGGGTTGGCAGAACACTGTTGCTGCCTCTGCCCAGACTAGGCTGCAGCGGCTTGGTGGTACAGCCCAGTCATATTAGACTTGTTCATTTTTTGTCTCTCTGTGCTTTTGTTGCCCTGTTCATGTTGCTAGTCTGTCCTAGGCAATCTCGGAGTAGAGTACCCCTGGTAAGTGACAGAGGCTGTGGGTGTATGTCTCTCATTGCACTCTGCTTCCAGGGGCTTCCGGCTGCTTCCTAGGTGGGGCATGTTTTTCGCCTTTCTTCTTTTTGTCCATTACCTCAGCTTTTCTGACAATGGTAGATCTTAGGGTTATCTTCCCCTGGGTTCCATGTGGTAAGTGAGGACAAAGGGATTGATGACCTAATGTCTGGTCCCTTTATCCATCCAAACAACCACCAACGAACTCGCAGAAATGCTGTAAAGCTTGAACTGACAGAAGCTTAAAGATACAGTTGTTATCATCCAAAAACCTGCTTGTTAAGTTTCAACTGTTAAGGGAAGAACCTAGAAATAGGTTAACATCCAGCATAACACTCCCATAGGGACCACAAATACAAGATTAGACTAATATAGTGGGCACAGAAGTATTTAAACAGTCATTCTTCCTACACTCCATACGCAATTGGCAAGGTAAGAAACCTCCATGTGATACAATCCAAAGGGCCTTCTGCCGTGCACTTCACAGTTGTTTGCAGAGTATGTATGTAGATACAGAAATTTTAACTTACTATCCACATTGAGGAAAGATGATCATTGTCCAGCACAAGCATAGGAATAGTGTTTGCATTGAGAGTAGGAGACAATACCTTCTCTCTTTGCGGCAAGTCCTTGCATGGCACACTTGCCTGGTGGAGCATTCAATTAAAAGTGTGCACACTTAACATGTTGTGTTGATTATATAGTTTAGGAATTAATGCTGAAATCTTTAAAAACTGAAACATATAGTGGCATTTACACAGGATGTAGTAAATTTTGTGGTGTTATCATATTTTGCAACAAATTTCTTTCAATGTTCTTGCAGGGATATTTTATTGACAAAGAAAATGCATTCATAGACCATTCCAGGATGGAGATACTTGACAAAACCTTCGAGTTAGTTATATGTTATATAGAATATTTGCATGATTTATGTTTAAATAATGGGGGGGTCATTTTACAGGTTATGTGCACATAGTTTATTTTATTTTTGTGGTTGAATGCTTGCCATTTAAAGAATTCTAAATAGGTCAGTGGCCTAAATAAAACTGAACACATTAACCATTGTGATTACTTGTATTTTGTGAATGCCATATGGCATGTACTGTTCAGTGTGAGGTACATTTTTTACATATGGAAACATAACAAGACCTGACATGTCATGGAAGAAAAATGAGAGAGAAGTCAGTGATTCAAATCATAGTGCTGCCGAATGGTGTCTAAACATCCCTGGTACCCACTGTCCAGGAAATCTGAGGGAGTCAGGCCCTGATACTAAGTCCCTTGCACCTACATTCAACACACAAGACCAAATCTACATCTACATCTATATTTATACTCCGCAAGCCACCCAACGGTGTGTAGCGGAGGACACTTTATGTTCCACTGTCATTACCTCCCTTTCCTGTTCCAGTCACATATGATTTGTGATAAGAATGACTGCCGGAAAGCCTCCGTGCACACTCGAATCTATCTAATTTTACATTCAAGATCTCCCCTGTAGGTATAAGTAGGGGGAAGCAATATATTCGATACCTCATCCAGAAACGCACCCTCTCGAAACCTGGACAGCAAGCTACACCGTGATGCAGAGCGCCTTTCTTGCAGAGTCTGCCACTTGAGTTTGTTAAACATCTCCGTAACACTATCACGCTTACCAAATAACCCTGTGACGAAACGCGCCACTCTTCTTTGGATATTCTCTATCTCCTCCGTCAACCCGACCTATGGATCCCACACTGATGAGCAATACTCAAGTATAGGTTGAACGAGTGTTTTGTAAGCCACCTCCTTTGTTGATGGACTACATTTTCTAAGGACTCTCCCAATGAATCTCAACCTGGTACCCGCCTTACCAACAATTAATTTTATATGATCATTCCACTTCAAATTGTTCTGCACGCATACTCCCAGATATTTTACAGAAGTAACTGCTACCAGTGTTTGTTCCGCTATCATATAATCATACAATAAAGGATCCTTCTTTCCATGTATTCACAATACATTACATTTGTCTATGTTAAGGGTCAGTTATCACTCCCTGCTCCAAGGGCCTATCTGCTGCAGATCTTCCTGCATTTCGCTGCAATTTTCTAATGCTGCAACTTCTCTGTATACTACAGCATCATCTGCGAAAAGCCGCATGGAACTTCCAACACTATCTACTAGGTCATATATATATTGTGAAAAGCAATGGTTCCATAACACTCCCCTGTGGCATGCCAGAGGTTACCTTAACATCTGTAGACGTCTCTCCATTGAGAACAACATGATGTGTTCTGTTTGATAAAAACTCTTCAATCCAGCCACACAGCTGGTCTGATATTCCGTAGGCTCTTACTTTGTTTATCAGGCGACAGTGCGGAACTGTATCGAACGCCTTCCAGAAGTCAAGGAAAATAGCATCTACCTGGGAGCCTATATCTAATATTTTCTGGGTCTCGTGAACAAATAAAGCAAGTTGGGTCTCACACGATAGCTGTTTCCGGAATCCATGTTGATTACTACAGAGTAGATTCTGGGTTTCCAGAAACGACATGATACGCGAGCGAAAAACATGTTCTAAAATTCTACAACAGATTGACGTCAGAGATATAGGTCTATAGTTTTGCGCTTCTGCTCGACGACCCTTCTTGAAGACTGGGACTACCTGTGCTCTTTTCCAATCATTTGGAACCTTCTGTTCCTCTAGAGACTTGCGGTACACGGCTGTTAGAAGGGGGACAAGCTCTTTCGCGTACTCTGTGTAGTATCAAATGGGTATTCCGTCAGGTCCAGTGGACTTTCCTCTGTTGAGTGATTCCAGTTGCTTTTCTATTCCTTGGACACTTTTCTATTCCTTGGCTTCGGTGTCAGCCATTTTATCGTTTGTGCGAGGATTTTGAGAAGGAACTGCAGTGCGGTCTTCCTCAGTAAAACAGCTTTGGAAAAAGGTGTTTAGTATTTCAGCTTTACGCGTTTCATCCTCTGTTTCAATGCCATCATCATCCCGGAGTGTCTGGATATGCTGTTTCGAGCCACTTACTGATTTAACGTAAGACCAGAACTTTCTAGGATTTTCTGTCAAGGCGGAACATAGAATTTTACTCTTGAATTCACTGAACTCTTCATGCATAGCCTTCCTTACGCTAACTTTGACATCGTTTAGTTTCTGTTTGTCTGAGAGGTTTTGGCTGTGTTTAAACTTGCAGTGAAGCTCTCTTTGCTTTCGCAATAGTTTCCTAACTTTGTTGTTGAACCACGGTGGGTTTTTCCCATCCCTCACAGTTTTACTTGGCACGTATCTGTGTAAAACGCATTTTACGATTGCCTTGAACTTTTTCTATGAACACTCAACATTGTCAGTGTCGGAACAGAAATTTTCGTTTTGATCCGTTAGGTAGTCTGAAATCTGCCTTCTATTACTCTTGCTAAACAGATAAATCTTCCTCCCTTTTTATATATTCCTATTTACTTCCATATTCAGGGATGCTGCAACGGCCTTATGATCACTGATTCCATGTTCTGCGCTTACAGAGTTGAAAAGTTAGGGTCTGTTTGTTATCAGTAGGTCCAAGATGTTATCTCCACGAGTTGGTTATGAGTCATTCCATGTCAAATCAATACACTTTAAATAAAAATTTTACCCCACCCTCTTAGATTTTGCTGAAAGTTGGTATACTTGTAATGGGCACTGAGACTAAGAAAAATACCAAATTTCAATTTTTTTATCTTAAACCATTCCTGAAATATGGCTATGTAAACTTTTCAAAAACTGACCAAAAATGTGTGAACGGACTTTTTTAAAAAAATTGTCCTAGGACCTGCCCTAATTGAGCTAGAGAACTGGGAAAGGTGTCATTTTGCAGCATTTTTCATGCTCTTTCCAGTGATAGACAAAAACATAGCTTCTAATTAATAACCTTTTTCAAAATGGTAATTAATAGTTTGATTTAATTTTTTTACAAAAAGTACATAATTGAAAATTTTCAAAATATTTCCATAACTACTTCATACTGTTGTAAATCACATGGCAAAATATAAATGTTGGATGATGATGGGTTCATTGTTGAAAAAAATTATTCCGGACACTTGTTTTTCACTAACGGCCCAAGTTTGACCAAACTGACCTTTAAGGTAGTACGTCACTGCTTTGCAACCCATCATCAGTTGATTGCAACATGGGAAACTTGTGAATACTGCCCAGGAGAAACTGTCATACGTAAAATTTTAAAAGACTCTTTTCGTGAAAACTTAATTGAACAAGTTTAGTTCCGACAGTGGATGTCAGTTGCCTGATGTAATCTGGAAATTGTTCAGAAAACTTCTGAAGAATTCATAGATTTATTATGTATTAAGATGTCGACTTTGATTCAGCATGACTTCATTGCCAAGCAGCAATGAACATTCCTTAACTCCACAAGAGGAAACCTTATGGAATCTGAATTTGTTGTCATATGTGATTTTTCAGGAAATTATAGTGTAGTTCTACAGGATCAAGCTCAGAGTTTCCACTGGACAAGACAACAGATTACCATTCATCCTTTTGTTATATATTACAAACAGGAAGACAAAATTGAGCATATGAGCTTTTTCATTGTTTCTGATTGCCTGGAGCACAATACAACTGCAGTTTACATCTTTCGAAAGAAGCTAATTTCATATCTAACAAATAAATTTCAAAAGATTCCAAGAAATATATACTATTATTCTGACAGTTCTGCCGCTCAGTATAAAAATAAGAAAAACTTCCTGAACCTTTGCCTTCATGAGGAAGACTTCAGCCACAGCACATGGGAAAGGGCCTTGTGATGGAGTAGGGGGTTCAGTAAAGAGACTGTCAGCTCGTGCAAGTTTGCAAAGGCCATACCAAAATCAGATCCAAACCACACAAGATCTATTTGAGTGGGCAGTAGATAATATCACAAATGTTGGTTTTGCATATTCCACTCAAGAAGACTACGCTGCTTCTGAAATATTCTTAAAAAGCCGACTTGAAGAGGCATTGACAATCAAAGGAACACAGCAATTTCACGCTTTCATTCCCAACACTACATCAAAATTAATAGTCAAATACTTCTCAGTTGATATGCAGAGTTGGGAGAGGGAAGTAACTACATCACCAGACAAACTGAAGTTACAAGATGTATCCGGCTATGTCACCACCAAAATTAATAGTCAAATACTTCTCAGATGATATGCAGAGTTGGGAGAGGGAAGTAACTACATCACCAGACAAACTGAAGTTACAAGATGTATCAGGCTACATCACCACTGTGTATGGCAAAAACTGGTGGCTTGGGTACAGTAAAAAAAAAAAAAAAAAAAAAAAAAAAAAAAAAAAAAAAAAAAAAAAAAAAAAAAACGAAGAACTTGATGAAGTGAAAATAACTTTTCTTCATTCATGTGGACCAGCTAAGTCATTCTCTTATCCTGCACATGCAGACGTCCTGTGGGTGTCAGTTGTGGATATTCTCACAAAAGTGAATCCATTTACTCCGGCAGGGAGAACATACATTCTTAATGAAAGTGATGTAAACCAAACCCAGTCAGCTTTATTAAAATGTAATATGTGAAGTTCCAAGACAATTTATTGGGAAACTGCTTTCAATTCAAAACTTAATTTTTGTCCCAGGTTAGTGTTAATGTATATTTTATAGAAAGTTATTTCAGAATTATTGTTAGTACCTATTGCGTTAAATTTAGCTATGTACAGATACCTGTTACTAAAAAACAAGCATTACGTATTTAATTCGTTTAATAGTTCCATTTCAAACATCATGGACCAGAACTGTTATGTAAATACTTGTACTTATTCATACTTTATTTCAGTTTGTAGTGAAATGCTCAATTTTTTTGTTTTTGTTATATCGATTGACATACTGTTAGTGAAGTTGTATGAAATTAAAATAAGAAATCAATTATAAAATATGCTGATTAGTTTTGGTTTAATAAGGTGATGTTTTGATACTTTTAATACTTTTTTTACTTACCTTTCAGTATATTTTAAAGAAATTCCTGTTTGTTAAAGGTCAATTTGGTCAAACTAGGGCCGTTAGTGACAAACAAGAGTGTGGAATAATTTTTTTTTAACATTGAACCCATCATCATCCCAGATTTATATTTTGTCATGTGATTTACAATAGTATGAAGTAGTTATGGAAATATTTTGAAAATTTTCAATTATGTACTTTTTGTAATAAAATTAAATCAAAATATTAATTACCATTTTGAAAAAGGTTATTAATTAGAAGCTATGTTTTTGCCTATCACTGGAAAGAGCATGAAAAATGCTGCAAAATGACACCTTTCCCAGTTCTCTAGCTCAATTAGGGCAGGTCCTAGGACAATTTAAAAAAAGTCCATTCACACATTTTTGGCTGGTTTTTTAAAAGTTTACATAGCCATATTTCAGGAATGGTTTAAGATAAAAAATTGAAATTTGGTATTTTTCTTAGTCTCAGTGCCCATTACAAGTATACCAACTTTCAGCAAAATCTAAGAGGGTGGGGTAAAATAGGTGTGTTGACTTTACATGGAATGACTCTTCTCTGTTTAATTGCTTGAGGTAATTTTTGGATAGTGCACTCAGTATGTCACTCGATGCTCTGTCCCTTGTCCCTACCACCTGTCCTAAACATCTGAGTGTCCCAGTCTATATCTGGTAGATTGAAATCTCCACCTAAGACCATAACATGCTGAGAAAATTTATGTGAAATGTATTCCAGATTTTCTCACAGTTGTTCTGCCACTAATGCTGCTGAGTCGGGAGGTCGGTAAAAGGAGCCAATTATTAACGTAAATCGGTTGTTGATTGTAACCTCCACCCATAATAATTCACAGGAACTACCTACTTCTATTTCACTACAGGTAAACTACTACTAACAGCGACAAACAGGCCATCACTGGTTGCATGCAATCTATCCTTTCTAAACACCATCTGTGCCTTTGTGAAAATTTCGGCAGAATTTATCTCTGGCTTCAGCCAGCTTTCCATACCTATAACGATTTCAGCTTTGGTGCTTTCTATCAGTGCTTGAAGTTCCGGTACTTTACCAATGCAGCTTCGACAGTTTACAATTACAATATTGATTGCTGCTTGGTCCCCGCATGTCCTGACTTTGACCTGCACCCTTTGAGGCTGTTGCCTTTTCTTTAGTTGCCCAAGGCCATCTAACATATAAAAAAAAAAAAAAAAAAAAAAAAAAAAAAAAAAAAAAAAAAAACACGGCCAGTCCATGCCACACAACCCCTACTACCCGTGTAGCTGCCTGCTGACCTATCCAGCGGAACCCGAAACCCCACCACCCTATGGTGCAATTAACATTGTAGCTGCTTGGACTGTGAAAGAAGGGTGTCAGTGACTATGACAGGACACATCATGCAGAAGCAGCAGGAGGAGGAATAATGGAGGAGGTGAGACAGAGAGCATGCCTTCCCAATCAGCTCCCTGTTGCAATTGCGCATGGAAAAGGGCGAGGGGGTTGATTGCGGCAGTAACTCCATTTGCTGATCCCTGCATTTTAAGTATTAAAGAGACCTCTCACAACATTGCTTAATAAGCATTTCTAGGCTATTCCTTGATGTTACTCCTGTCACCCTGTAGTATCAGCTGTTCATTGTCTCTCTCTGATTGTACTCATACTACCTGCTCTGTTTTGTACTATGAGTCCTAAATCATGTGAGTATCCTGTGAAATATAGAAGTGGTTACTTACCCAACATTTGATTTGATAATATCAGGAGAAAAAATGGTGTCTGCACAGAGATGGAACATCATCTGGTGCGCTACAATCCCTTGTAATAAATTCGGTGCTGTCAGGGAGACTACAGTTACATGGAACTACTCCTTCATTAAATCATAGATTTATTTCATGTGATGAGCCACCCTCAAATTGCGGTTATGGAGTCTTTCAGACAGTGAATCTTCTGGCTCTCCACACCAAGCTTGTGCTTTCTTTGTCTCTAATGTTGGTGGACAACATACAGGCAGTTGGACTGGGTCTCCATTTCTACAGAAAAAATTGTTTCTGTTCTCAAATCTAATGTTTTAAACTGCTTTTTGGCTGTGGACGGGATGATTGGGGTGCCTTCCAGTGTTTGCTAGGTCCTGGGAGCCCTTGACCCTTCCTTCTCCATTTACTGCCCCGGGTATCCCTCTTTCACATTGTATGTTTTTTATATGAATAGTCCTTACTCTGTTGCAACGGGGAGGGGGGAGGGGGGGGAGTACCCTTTCAGATAGCACTCCAGCGCATGCAAGATCTGAAGGATTCATTACTCTTGATAGTAACTGATTAGGAAAGAACAGTTGAACAGTCTTCTATGCACCTCTGAGAGGATAGGTTCTGTTCTCATCTTTAGCACTTTAACCATATGTGATCCATCGAGATTTTTCTAAATGATACTGCAATTCACGGCAACACTTTTTACCTAGTACAGAGCTGTCATAGGTTTTTATTAATACCCTAATGAATTGACCTCAAAAATTCAAAGTAACTCAGTGTTTCTTACAGTAAGACAGTGAGCATTTTCATTTTAACTTGCAGCTAAGTAACTGACATCTGTATTCTTTTCATGATAGTGTGGCTGTATCTTCATTAAAAGCTGTATTCCTTTTAACATCTGGTCATTTCTTGATAAAGAAATCCGAAGGACTTGCACAGTTCCAGCAGTACAATGTGACATCCCACATGTCCAGAATTGCTACAGAGTGGCTCCGGGAACACACTTCTGCATTTAAACATTTCCGCTGGCCACCAAACTCCCCAAACGAACATTATTGATCATATCTGGGGTACCGTGCAATGTGCTGTTCAGAAGAGTTCTCCATCCCTTTGTTGTTGTTGTTGTTGTTGTTGTTGTTGTGGCCTTCAGTCCTGAGACTGGTTTGATGCTGCTCTCCATGCTAATCTATCCTGCGCAAGCTCCTTCATCTCCCAGTACCTGCTTCAACCTACATCCTTCTGAATCTGCTTAGTGTATTCATCTTTTGGTCTCCCTCTATGATTTTTACCCTCCACGCTGCCCTCCAATGCTAAATTTGTGATCCCTTGATGCCTCAGGACATGTGCTACCAACCGATCCCTATTTCTAGTCAAGTTGTGCCACAAACTTCTCTTCTCCCCAATACTATTCAATACCTCCTCATTAGTTACGTGATTTACCCACCTAGTCTTCAACATTCTTCTGTAGCACCACATTTCGAAAGCTTCTATTCTCTTCTTGTCCAAAGTATTTATTATCCATGTTTCAGTTCCATACATGGCTACACTCCATACAAATACTTTCAGAAACGACTTCCTAACACTTAAGTCTATACTCAATGTTAACAAATTTCTCTTCTTCAGAAACAATTTCCTTGACATTGCCAGTCTACATTTTATATCCTATCTACTTCGACCATCATCAGTTATTTTGCTCCCCAAATAGCAAAACTCCTTTACTACTTTAAGTGTCGCATTTCCTAATCTAATTCCCCCAGAATCACCCAACTTAATTTGACTACATTCCATTATCCTTGTTTTGCTTTTGTTGATGTTTATCTTATATCCTCCTTTCAAGACACTGTCCATTCTGTTCAACTGCTCTTCCAAGTCCTTTGCTGTCTCTGACAGAATTACAATGTCATCGGCAAACAAAGTTTTTATTTCTTCTCCCTGGATTTTAATGCCTACTCCAAATTTTTTGTTTCCTTTACTGCTTGCTCAATATACAGATTGAACAACATCCCTTTCATGCCCCTCGACGCTTATAACTGCCATCTGGCTTCTGTACAAATTGTAAATAGCCTTTCGCTCCCTGTATTTTACCCCTGCCACCTTCAGAATTTGAAAATGAGTATTCCAGTCAACATTGTCAAAAGCTTTCTCTAAGTCTACAAATGCTAGAAACGTAGGTTTGCCTTTCCTTAATCTTTCTTCTAAGATAAGTCACAAGGTCAGTATTACCTCAAGTCTTCCAACATTTCTACGGAATCCAAACTGATCGTCCCTGAGGTCGGCTTCTAGCAGTTTTTCCATTCGTCTGTAAAGAATTCTTGTTAGTATTTTGCAGCTGTGACTTATTAAACTGATTGTTCGGGAATTTTCACATCTGTCAACACCTGCTTTCTTTGTGATTGGAATTATTATATTCTTCTTAAAGTCTGAGGATATTTGGCCTGTCTCGTACATCTTGCTCACCAGATGGTACAGTTTTGTCAGGACTGGCTCTCCCAAGGCTGTCAGTAGTTCCAGTGGAATGTTGTCTACTCCGGGGGCTTTGTTTCAACTCAGGTCTTTCAGTGCTCTGTCAAACTCTTCACGCAGTATCGTATCTCCCATTTCATCTTCATCTACATCCTCTTCCATTTCCATAATATTGCCCTCAAGTACATCTCCCTTGTGTAGACCCTCTATATACTCCTTCCACCTTTCTGCTTTCCCCTCTTTGCTTAGAACTGGGTTTCCATCTGAGCTCTTGATATTCATACAAGTGGCTCTCTTTTCTCCAAAGGTCTCTTTAATTTTCCTGTAGGCAGTATCTATCTTACCCCTAGTGAGATAAGCCTCTAAATCCTTACATTTGTCCTCTAGCCATGCCTGCTTAGCCATTTTGCACTCCCTGTCAATCTCATTTTTGAGACGTTTGTATTCCTTTTTGCCTGCTTCATTTACTGCATTTTTATATTTTCTCCTTTCATCAATTAAATTCAATATTTCTTCTGTTGTCCAACGATTTCTACTAGCCCTCGTCTTTTTACCTACTTGATCCTCTGCTTCCTTCACTACTTCATCCCTCAGAGCTACCCATTCTTCTTCTACTGTATTTCTTTCCCCCATTCCTGTCAAATGTTCCCTTATGCTGTCCCTGAAACTCTGTACAACCTCTGATTTACTCAGTTTATCCAGGTCCCATCTCCTTAAATTCCCACCTTTATCCAATTTCTTCAGTTTTAATCTACAGTTCAGAGTCCACATCTGCCCCTGGAAATGTCCTTTGCACTCTTACATATTTGTGGATAGCCCTGCAGGACTTAGGGTGTCAGTTCCATCCTGCACTTCTTCACACGTTAGTTGAGTACATGCCACGTCATGTTGTGGCACTTCTGTGCTCATGGGGGCTCTACACAATATTAGACAGATGTTCCAGTCTCTTTGTGTCTTCAGTGGAATTTAATCATTTGGTCACACCATAAGGCTTCATAGCCCCTAATTCCATTTAAAATATGTGGTTGTATCACTAACGTTGTCCTTACAACAGATATATTTATCATCATCCTGGAATAGACATTTTCTTTTGATTTGTGCGCCATGTGTCTTGGTATCTTGGCAAAGTGCTTGCCTATGCTCTACCATCATCTTACTGCAGAGTGAAAGTATTGGGGCCGAGTAGATTTTTACAACCGGTGTATCTCATATGTCAGTTATAAGTGACTAGTTCATAATATAAAATTGGGAAGTGATAATAAGAATCCTTAGTAGCTTACATTGTAGCAAAGTGCTTGTGTGTAGTTACTCTTGGGTTTGATATACTTTTGATATAGTCAATGCAGAGGGCTGCCAGTAAGTGTAGAAAAAAAGTGTTTACAGCACAGAAGCAGCAGACACAAACATAATTTTATTTGATTATGATTTTCAAAATTTATTCAGATCACCTTCAGATTCAACAGGATGCAGTACTTGAAAAATACACTGTCCAGTCATGAGTGTGACCACCTGCCGAAAGCCTAATAACAATTTATTTCTGTGTGGACGGCTGCAAGACATGCAGGAAGAGAATCACTGCGGTTCTCAAAGATACCAACACCAAGGTAAAGCTATTTCGACCAGTACTGTGGCCAGCTGCACTGGGTTTATCAGGTGGGGATCCATGGCACAAACAGCCTGATCGAGCTGGGATTCTCGATTGGGTTTAAATGCAGAGAGTTTGGTGGCCAGGGGACTACTGTAAACTCATACTGGTGCTCTTCGAACTGTGCACATACTTGACATGTTACTTTGTCCTGCTGGTAGGTGCCATCATGCCAAGGAAAAACAAACTGCTTTTAGGGGTGGACATGGTCCCCAAGGATAGATGCATACTTGTGTTGATCATTCTGTACCTTCCAGAATGAGGTGGTCAACCAAGGAATGCCCTTTGGTCTGGACCCTTCTGATGATTGTTGCAGGGTGTTTGCTTTCAGACATTTCATGCCATAAACACCAATGGTCTTCTGTCCAGTGGATCATAAAATGTGATTCATCTGTAAAAACCACTTGTCACCATTTAGTGGATGTCCAGTTGCGGTATTGGGATGCAAATTAATGCCTTTATTGCCCATGAACAGCTGTCAGCATGAACCAGGCACCAGTTGTGGACACCTATACACAAAAATGTATGCTGAACACTTGTTGAGGAGATATCTTGGTAGCCCCCTTGGTTCATCTAGGTGATCAGTTGCTCAACATTTGCATGTCTGTTCACTCATATGCATCTCTGCAATCATCATTTAGCCCAGTCATAATGCCATGATCCACCACAGTTGTCTTGGCACCCATTTTGGATAGCATCATTTTGCCATACATAGTACACTTTAACCACAACAACACACAAACAGTACACAAACTTAATCATTTCGACCATGCTCCCACCCTTGGCCCAAGATATAGTGGTCATGCCCTTTCACATGTTACATGAATCTCTTCTTTTGTGCATTAACGACAATGACTGCACTGTTTATCATGCCCCGCTGACACACTTTATATACCCAGCACTGCTAGGGCTATGTCCTGCTGTCTGCAAGTGGTTATTGCTTGTTGTTGTCGAACGTAGGCAGTGGTCACATTAATGTCGCTGGGCCCCAAATTTTCAGCTGTCTCTGCATAAGTTTATGCTGTAAAGTCTTTGAAATGGACATTTATTGTATCCTTCTCATGGATCAGTGGTGCGGCAGTATTTGGGAGCGATACTCAGTGTTAAATCAATTACCATAATAGTGTAATGCACCATTTTGTGGAACAGCTTTCAGTTACGGTCAGTTAATTTATACAGTTACTTTGTTATCTGCTTAGTTCTATAAATTGTTTATGACTGCCACTATTCTTCCATTGTGTGTGTGTGTGTGTGTGTGTGTGTGTGTGTGTGTGTGTGTGTGTGTGTGTGTGATGGGTCTTTTGCCACCAGCACAGTATGCATTCTAAAATGTGTAAATTCATGTTCCAGGATCACCATGTCTAACATACGCATTGGTGTCTTGGGAGCAGGCGTGGTAGGTGTGACAACTGCTTTGGAACTACAAAAGGAATATCCTTCAGCTTCTCTAACTATTATTGCTGACAAATTTGGTCAGGAAACTACAAGTGATGGTGCTGCTGGCATGTTTAGACCAGCCTCTAGTTTCTGTGGTCCTACTGAAGATATTAGCAGGTAAGTAACACTGTAAATGTCACTATTTGACAGTGTTGTGGCGATTGTGATATATTTGGTTCTCTGAAAATAGAAGTAATAGACTACTCAAGAGGATGCCATTATCAGGAGAAAGAAAACTGGCGTTCTACGGATCGGAGCGTGGAATGTCAGATCCCTTAATCGGGCAGGTAGGTTAGAAAATTTAAAAAGGGAAATGGATAGGTTAAAGTTAGATATAGTGGGAATTAGTGAAGTTCGGTGGCAAGAGGAACAAGACTTCTGGTCAGGTGACTACAGGGTTATAAACACAAAATCAAATAGGGGTAATGCAGGAGTAGCTTTAATAATGAATAGGAAAATAGGAATGCGGGTAAGCTACTACAAACAACACAGTGAACGCATTATTGTGGCAAAGATAGATACGAAGCCCACACCTACTACAGTAGTACAAGTTTATATGCCAACTAGCTCTGCAGATGACGAAGAAATTGAAGAAATGTATGATGAAATAAAAGAAATTATTCAGTTACTGAAGGGAGACGAAAATTTAATAGTGATGGGTGACTGGAATTCGATAGTAGGGAAAGGGAGAGAAGGAAACGTAGTAGGTGAATATGGACTGGGGCAAAGAAATGAAAGAGGAAGCCACCTGGTAGAATTTTGCACAGAGAACAACGTAATCATAGGTAAGACTTGGTTCAAGAATCATAAAAGAAGGCTGTATACATGGAAGAACCCTGGAGATACTAAAAGGTATAAGATAGATTGTATAATGGTAAGACAGAGATTTTGGAACCAGGTTCTAAATTGTAAGACATTTCCAGAGGCAGATGTGGACTCTGACCACAATCTATTGGTTATGACCTGTAGATTAAAACTGCAAAAAGGTGGGAATTTAAGTAGATGGGACCTGGATAAACTGAAAGAACCAGAGGTTGTACAGAGTTTCAGGGAGAGCATAAGGGAGCAATTGACAGGAATGGGGGAAAGAAATACAGTAGAAGAAGAATGGGTAGCTTTGAGGGATGAATTAGTGAAGGCAGCAAAGGATCAAGTAGGTAAAAAGACGAGGGCTAGTAGAAATTCTTGGGTAACAGAAGAAATATTGAATTTAATTGATGAAAGGAGAAAATATAAAAATGCAGTAAATGAAGCAGGCAAAAAGGAATACAAACGTCTCAAAAATGAGATTGACAGGAAGTACAAAATGGCTAAGCAGGGATGGCTAGAGGACAAATGTAAGGATGTAGAGGCTTATCTCACTAGGGGTAAGATAGATACTGCCTACAGGAAAATTAAAGAGACCTTTGGAGAAAAGAGAACCAGTTGTATGAATATCAAGAGCTCAGATGGAAACCCAGTTGTAAGCAAAGAAGGGAAAGCAGAAAGGTGGAAGGAGTATATAGAGGGTCTATACAAGGGTGAGGTACTTCAGGACAATATTATGGAAATGGAAGAGGATGTAGATGAAGATGAAATGGGAGATACGATACTGCGTGAAAAGTTTGGCAGAGCACTGAAAGACCTGAGTCGAAACAAGGCCCCCCGAGTAGACAACATTCCATTGGAACTACTGACAGCCTTGGGACAGCCAGTCCTGACAAAACTGCACCATCTGGTGAGCCAGATGTATGAAACAGGTGAAATACCCTCATACTTCAAGAAGAATATAATAATTCCAATCCCAAAGAAAGCAGGCGTTGACAGATGTGAAAATTACCGAACAATCAGTTTAATAAGTCACAGCTGCAAAATACTAACTCGAATTCTTTACAGACAAATGGAAAAACTAGTAGAAGCTGACCTCGGGGAAGATCAGTTTGGATTCCGTAGAAATACTGGAACACGTGAGGCAATACTGACCTTGTGACTTATCTTAGAAGAAAAATTAAGGAAAGGCAAACCTATGTTTCTAGCATTTGTAGACTTAGAGAAAGTGTTTGACAATGTTGACTGGAATACTCTCTTTCAAATTCTAAAGGTGGCAAGGGTTAAAATACAGGGAGGGAAAGGCTATTTACAATTTGTACAGAAAGCAGATGGCAGTTATAAGAGCCGAGGGACATTAAAGGGAAGCAGTGGTTTGGAAGGGAGTAAGACAGGGTTGTAGCCTCTCCCCGATGTTATTCAATCTGTATACTGAGCAAGCAGGAAAAGAAAGAAAAGAAAATTTTGGAGTAGGAATTAAAATACATGGAGAAGAAATAAAAACTTTGAGGTTCGCCGATGACATTGTAATTCTGTCAGAGACAGCAAAGGACTTGGAAGAGCAGTTGAACGGAATGGACAGTGTCTTGAAAGGAGTATATAAGATGAACATCAACAAAAGCAAAACGAGAATAATGGAATGTAGTCAAATTAAGTCGGGTGATTCTGAGGAAATTAGATTAGGAAATGAGACACTTAAAGTAGTAAAGTAGTTTTGCTATTTGGGGAGCAAAATAACTGATGATGGTCGAAGTAGAGAGGATATAAAATGGAGACTGGCAATGGCAAGGAAAGCGTTTCTGAAGAAGAGAAATTTGTTAGCATCGAACATAGATTTATGTGTCAGGAAGTCAGTTATGAAAGTATTTGTATGGAATGTAGCCATGTATGGAAGTGAAACGTGGACGATAAATAGTTTGGACAAGAAGAGAATAGAAGCTTTCGAAATGTGGTGCTACAGAAGAATGCTGAAGTTTAGATGGGTAGATCGCATAACTAATGAACTAATGAAGTATTGAATAGGATTGGGGAGAAGAGAAGTTTGTGGCACAACTTGACCAGAAGAAGGGATCGGTTGGTAGGACATGTTCTGAGGCATCAAGGGATCACCAATTTAGTATTGGAGGGCAGCGTGGAGGGTAAAAATCGTAGAGGGAGACCAAGAGATGAATACACTAAGCAGATTCAGAAGGATGTAGGTTGCAGTAGGTACTGGGAGATGAAGAAGCTTGCACAGGATAGAATAGCATGGACAGCTGCATCAAACCAGTCTCAGGACTGAAGACAATAACAACAGACTGAAAGCAGGCTGAAACTGTATTCATATGGCTTATGGTTGGAAACTGAATGTGTATTAAGACGGTGCCAGACTGAAAACTATAAATATTTACATTAATGAACATAAACCGAGGAAAAGCAAATACTGGCACAGAGCACACAGATATATAATGAGTTCACAAAGGCTTATGGAAAAGATCGAACACACACCTTCTCTCTCTCTCTCTCTCTCTCTCTCTCTCTCTCTCTCTCTCTCTCTCTCTCTATATATATATATATATATATATATATATACACGCACACAATCACCTGCCTGTGATTTCTTCCATATTATGTAATATTTTTTCTAGATAAGTAGTTTTGTAAATATTAAGTTGATGTCATAGTTGATATTCCACCTGTGCCTGGATAGGTGATTGGAAAATAGTCGTTTGAAACAATAAACTTCCACATTCTCAGAGAGGATTTCTTAAAATAGTGGTATTTTATTATTTTCATGTGTATTCAAAATAGTGCAGCATTATTCATTTTCTCCCAAGATGCCTGTGAGATTTTCAGGAATTTGATTGTTTTGCTCAGTACTTCCATGCAAGAGAAAAATCCATCTCTACTAATGTGTAATGGACATAATAATCTCACAGAATAAATATTATATTACTTTATTTGATCTATAAGTTATTGGTGTATTACCTCAGATATACATTGTGCTTTTTCCCCAAAGTACAGCCCTGAAGAATTGGGATGCAATTTACTTGTGTGACCCCTCAGCTGTCAGTATATTTTCATAACATAGAAACTGCAAAAGCAGTGTTTGTAAATTCATTGTTGTATATGGTCCCTTGTTCAAAATGGAATAGTAATATCACCAGTGTTTGTAAATTCATTGTTGTATATAAGGTAACGTATAATCAACTGTTGACATTTCATTTTTGCACCTACTATTGTCATGTTCACGGTTTCGATGTTGTATGACAGGTTCACTTTTTTTGTAACTAAAGGATAAAATTCAATCTTCACCACCGAGTAGTAACATCAAAAGAAAATCAACAACAAACTTCAACACAGTTATGCTTCAGATTTCAAATTCTCAGTTTGTTGTTATGCAAACAGTAGATCTAATAGACAAGCTGCAAAATGTATGATTCAGACAAATGTAATATGCAGTGTTGGATTGCATTGCAGAATAACATCAGAGAAGGGCCAAAAGCTGGGAAATATTTTAACATAAAAACTAGGTTCAATCTTCTGTAAAATTCCAAAGAAAAGATGGGATATAAAACTTGACAAGTAATCTATCTAAACCCTTTAGATAAAGCGAAGACTTTAAACATATCACGGACAGAATTCCTGGGGACTTTCAGCTGATGCCACAGTTTAATTCATAGAAGTGGCCCCTGTGTTTGATGAGCTACTTCACTTGCAAAGATTGTATTGAGAAATGTGTCAACTTCATGAGACATGTAATCCAAATGCAGCAGTGGCACCTATATCTCTACACTAGATATGAAACACCACTGGGACAACCTTCTTTTGGGGCATACCGAGCAATACAACACTGGACTATAAATGGTCAAAAAGCATCTCATTAAAAACAAGAAAAGAAAAAGAATTACTGTAATGGTAGGAGGTATGCAAGTGAGGGAAGCTGTCCCACTTTGTTGTTGTGAAGTGTAAAAATAGTCAAAAGAAAATTTAGTTTAGGGATTGGTGATTTGTTTCCAAGAAAGAGACTAGGAAATGACAGAATGAATGAAGGACTGTCTAGCTCCTGTTTGAAATTGCATACTTGATGCATTGCTAAGTAACAGAGCTGTGCTAGTGTTGGATACCTTTAGAGGTCATCTGACATCTGAAGTAAAGAACAGAGGTGAAGACATACCTATTCATAGTATGTGTTGATTGGACTTCTAACTGTAGACTGGGTTGATATACCTTTGGAAGGAAATCGTGCACTCACTCAACCTAGCAAGCTTAAACGCCATCAGTTAGCCTTATGTGTTAGTGGATTATCTCTCATGATGTACAATACACCATATTCTATCATCAAAGAGTGCAAGAATTGCCATGTGTCAAATTCTGTGGATGCTAGTAAGGACTACACATTTTTGGAGCAGAGTGACAAAAAATACTGACAGTTATGAAAAAAGTTCTGGTAGTGAAGTTGAGTGACATCAGCAAAGACTGGGAGGATGGTATTTCTGTGTAATTTATCTATATAACAACACTATACAAGCTATGATATAATTTTCATATTCAGTTTCTGTAGATTACTTAATAGTCATAGTTTACTATTTTACTTATCTTGTTGAACTGTGTTCAGAAACAAAAAATAGGATTTCATATATGCAAATTATGATGAAATATGAAATTAGATTATGACGATGTATAATAAAACACAAAATTAGATTGTGAAGCTCTTTGGTGAATGATACATCAATCAGAATGTGGTATGCTGTTTATTAACTCACTCAAATTTATCATTTTGCTCCATTGCCTCCCTGCCATTTACACCCATTCAGCACTGTAGATGGGCATGGCATGGCATGGCATGGCATCTACTTACACATATTCGGGAACTGGCATCACAAATAAAAATATGCTCGTATTTGAATGTTCTGTAGAGTAACTTTCACAGTAGAATGGGCATGAAAGAGGAAGAAAAACATAGATTCTCTGTCATTTTCTCACTATGGTTTGCCTCCCACCAGCCAATTAGTTGTGCAGTTTACATGTCACACCAACATTATTTAACCAACCAAACAACAATGTCAAATGATGGCTCATTTGAGTTAGACTCCTAAAGTAATTGTCGCCCAAAGGGAATCTTTTTAACTATGAAACATAAGTGGTCCACTTTTACTTTGGAATAGGAGGTCCTTTAACAGTCTGTATTAATGTTGATCCAAAAACTGCTTTCTGACCTCCTGGGTATTTTCATTAGTTTCTGTTTAGGGGTTACTGATATTTGATACAGAATTTGTTATGAACTTACAGTTTCTCTTGTTATTAATTTATAGTTTCATTGTTTTCTTGTAAGTCAGGTGTAGAAGGCAAAGGATAGTGTTAAAAAATTCCTGTCTACATGAGTTAAGATAATTTTGTGTAAATATTCCCCAAAATGTTAATTACCATTTTGTGGGCTTTGTATTTAGTGATGTGTTCTGTGACTGAATAGATTTTTGGCCGTCAGATGCCCCAAAGATTCAGAAAAAATATAATTTGATGTAGAATATGTATTAATACAAAAGTAACGTAGTTAAATTTAATACTGCTGATTTTCACCCAGGCAGTGGATCAATGACTCCTACTACTACTACGAAGATATCAGAAAATCAGCTGAAGCAGCACATGCTGGTGTAATCCAGATATCAGGGTACATACTTTCAAGTATCAACGAAGATATTGTTCAGGTAAGTAGCCGTCCTTGTGACATATTTCTTCAGGTTTTCCCAGCGATATGATGATATTTAGACGGCGTGACTCATTGTCTTCCTCAGTTGCTCTCCGAGACTGGTCTTTTGGACACACACACACACACACACACACACACACACACACACACACACACACACACATTTACAGACACAAGCAGACACTCTAGAATTTATTTAATTTATGAAAAAATGAATTAACTGTTATATTTTAAACTTCATGTTTACGAAAAACACAAATTTTCTAGTTAATTACCTCAATTTTTACCACAGTTTTTAATAGATTTGGAAAATTCTAGAGTTTCATACACCTTTAAGTTTGGTTTGTATGTCGTGCAAAATTCATCGAAGAATCTCTTTCCTATGAAGAGAAGTGTACCTATAGCAACAAATGCTGCCATTAGTAAGTAAAAAAAATACTTCGTTATTTTTTCGAACTTCCATTGCTATGAGTGTGGATTCTGAATCCTTCCTCGTCATTCTGACAAAGTTTTATGAATTTATTTGTAAAAGTATAGACAGTGTAAATTAAAATGTCCTGTGGTGCCTCTCCTGCTCCAAGACGGTTCGTTTGACGTCCTATCCCCCTTAATTGACATATTGTCACAAAACTACAAAACTCAACATTCTTATAGAAAACTCCAACAATTTAGTACTGTTCAGGCTGTACTTCAGATTTATGCCATGAGAGCACAGCATTGAGCACTTAGTCAAGATGGTGGCAGGCACTGAGAAAGTGTATGTTGTGCTTCAAATACATTCACATCAGTCTGTTGTTACACTGTCACTCCAGAACAAAGTTCAACAAAGATCCACCTACTGTCAACTCCATTTGGCGATTGTATGCAGAGTTTAAAGCTTCAGGATGCCTCTACAATGGGAAATGAATGGCTCGGCCTGCAGTGACTGATGAACAGATTGACCACATATCAGCAAGTTTCACACGTAGCCCACAGAGGTCAATGAACAGAGCAAGCATCGAGCTGAACATACTACACTTGAACTTCAGGAAAATCTTAAGGAAACAACTGATCCTGAAACGTTGTTGTTGTTGTTGTTGTTGTTGTTGTTGTCTTCAGTCTGAAGACTGATTTGATGCATCTCTCCATGTTATTCATCTGTGCAAGCCTCCTCATCTCCATATAACTACTGAAACTTATATCCTTCTGAATCTGCTTACCGTATTCATCTCTTGGTCTCCATCTACAATTTTCACCCTCCACACTTCCCTCAACTACTAAATTAGTGAGCCTTTTATGTCTCAGACTGTGTTCTATCAACTGATCCCTTCTTCTAGTCAGGTTGTGCCACAAATTACATTCCTCCCCATTTCTATTCAGTATATCATTGTTAGTTATGTGATCTGTCTATCGAATCTTCAGCATTCTTCGGGTTGCACCACATTTCAAAACCTCTTGTTCTCTTCTTGTCAATTATTCACTTCCATATATGGCTAAACTCCATACTTTTGGAAAAGACTTCATAACATTAAATCTATATTTTATATTAACAAATTTCTCTTGTTCAGAAACACTTTTCTTACCAGTCTACAATTTATTCTTTCTACTTAGGCCGTCATCAGCTAAGCCCATTTTACATAATTGACTTTCTGCTTAAAAACAACTACTGCTTATAAATCAGCAACCAACCATGACACAAATATGTCTATGATGTTGGTGATTGATAAATTGTGGTGCATGTCGAGTTCTAAATTTTTGAGTATACTGCACATTTGCAGAGACAAGGAACTGTGGCGGTGTCTGATAACATCAGAAGGGAACTATGGCGGTGTCTGGTAACATCAGAAGTTATAACTTAGTCTCGTTGAGCTGTCTTCTATTACAGAAATGAAATTTGTGCCTTTGTATCCTCTTAATATTTGTTATGTTGTTTGCTTTGTTTTTGTGGCACACTGAAAAGTTACCCAGGGTCTTGGTATTTTTTCGCGCAAGTCTTCTCCTACAAGAGAGATGAAAGATCTGAAAGAAAAAAGTATTTACATTTTACAGCAGAAAAAACCTACACTATGCATACAGAAGAACATAAATAGGTAAACGTGCTTTAGTGAAAAGTATTTCAACAGTGAAAAAGTCAGAATTATTGGATGAGAAAAATAATTTTCATTGTTACCTGGTGCTTATCTAGAAACTAAATGTATAGGATAAAGCCGAAAGGTGCTACCTACTGCATTCTATGTTATCTGATGTGTTTGCAAGTAAATATTATCATGACCAAATAAATATATATGTTCTGAAATCTTTTGGCGACACTTTTCTTATTCTTTCAGTTCTCAGGTGTGTGAACAATTTACCAAACGACCTTTCACATGAACTTACGCTATGAATTCTGCTTTAGTCATTAATAAACTCTAGTGTCATTGCTTGTTGTTTCACTTTGTTGCTGTATTTTGATTTATCAGTAAATAGGATAGTTGCTCATACTCTCACTTTCACCATTCTGATGATAAACTGCACACCAGACAGTTCTCACAGCACTGTCTAGTTTGGTGTTGATGTGAACAGAAATGACCACTTGAAACTGACGAGACTCAGTACAGGAGTAAAGTGCCAGGGACATTGCAGTACACAACCTTGTCTCGAGTAGTCCATTGAAACAAGAAAGTCAGTTGTGTAAAATGGCCTTTATTTTGCTGCCCAAATACCAAAACTCATCTACTGCTTTAAATGTCTTGTTTCTTAATCTAATTTCCTTAGCATCGCCTGATTTAATTTGTCTGCATTCCATTATCCTTGTTTTGCTTTTGTCCATGCTCATTTCGTATCCTCCCATTCTGTTCAGCTGCTCACCCAGGTCCTTGCTATCTATGACAGAATTACATTGTCATTGGCAAACCTCAGAGTTTTCATTTCCTCTCCCTCTATTTTAATTCCTGCTCCAAATTTTTCTTATGCTTCCTTTACTGCTTGCTCGCTGAACAGATTGAATAACGCCACTGCCTCTCTTTTATGCCCTTTAACTCATATAACTGCTGTCTAGGTTCTGTACAAGTTGTAAATAGCCCTTCACACGTTGAATTTAACGTTGATACCTTCAGAATATCAAAGGGAGTATTCCAGTCTGTATTGTCAAAAGCTTTCTCTAAGTCAGCAAATGCTATAAATGTAGGTTTACCTTTCCTTAACCTATAATCTAAGATAAATGTAGGGTCAGCATGGCTTTGCATGTTCCTGCCTTTCTCTGGAATCCAAACTGATCTGCCTCAAAGTTGGCTTCTACCAGATTTCCCATTCTTCTGTAAAGAATGCATGTTAGTATTTTATGACCAGGACATTGATCAGATAATTTGGTAATATTCACATCTGTCACCACGTGCTTCCTTGAGAATTGGAATTATTATTTTTTTATTGAATTCTTAGCAAATGTCTCCTGTCTTGCCTATATTGCACACCAGATGGAAGAATTTTGTCATGGTTAACTATCAGTAGTTTTGATGGAATGTTGTCTACTTCTGGTACCTTGTTTTGACTTAGATCTTTCAGTGATGTGTCATATTCTTCTCAGAATTGTATCTCCTATCTCATCTTCATCTACCTCCACTTCCATTTCTGTATTACCATCTTCTAGCTCATCTCCATTGTATAGACCTTCTACATACTCCTACATTTCAGCTTTCCCTTCTTTGCTTAGGACTGGTTTTCCATCTTGCCTTTTCTATTTATTTGATCCTCTGCTGCCTTCACTATTTTATCTCTCAGTGCTACTTATTCATCGTGTACAGTATTCCTTTCCTAAGTTTCAGTTAGTCATTGCCCAATGCTGCCTTTGAAACTGTGAACAACCTCTCATTCTTTCTTCTTAACTAGGTCCCTTCTCCTTAATTTCCTACGTCGTCGTAAGTTCTTCAGTTTTTTTCTACAGTTCATAAACAGTAAATTATGTTTGGAGTCTACATCTGCCCCTGGAAATATCGTACAGTATAAAATCTGGTTCCAAAATCTCTGTCTTACTGTCATATAATCAGTCTGAAACCTTCCAGTTTCTCCAAGCCTCTTTCATAATTCTTAAACCAAGTGTTAGTGATGATTAAATTGCGCTGTGTTAAAAATCTACCAGGCAGCTTCCTCGTCCATTTCTTTCCTCTAGTCCATATTCGCCTACAATTTTTCCTTCTCTTCCTTTTTCTAACTATCAAATTCCAGTCCCCCATCAGAATTAAAATTTCATCTCCCATAACTATCTGAATAATTTTTTTTACATCATTGCACATTTCTTCAATCTCTTCATAATCTGCAGATTTTTTGGCATATAAAGTACCACCACTTGCAATTGCTACAAGCCCTGACTCCCGACATCAAAGTCTAACACTTTAAATTTTTGGCACATTCGCAGCAGCTTAAGACAAAGGATGGCTTATGTGAGAAACTCATCCTCAAAGTAGAGGCAACATTTTTTTGTGAACAGCACAGTGAAGAGGCACATTGTGCAAATTTGGTGGCAAATCCCCATGCTACTATGCAGAACATATTAGATTAGATTAGTTTTTCGTTCCATAGATCCGTGTTGAGGAGATCCTCATGGATGTGGAACATCTGTAGTTTTTTTCCCCCTAAGGTAAGTCTTTCCGCTCCCGGTATTGGAATGACTCCTTACCCTCTCCCTTAAAACCCACATCCTTTCGTCTTTCCCTCTCCTTCCCTCTTTCCTGATGAAGCAACTGTTGGTTGCGTAAGCTTGAATTTTGTGTGTATGTTTGTGTGTCTATCGACCTGCCAGCACTTTCATTTGGTAAGTCACATCATCTTTGTTTTTATTAAAAACAAAGATTCCAAGACTTACCAAGCGGGAAAGTGCCGGTAGATAGGCACAATGAATAAAACACACACACAGAATTTCGAGCTTTCGCAACCGGCGCCTCCTTCGTCAGGAAAGAGGAGCCGCCAATTGCGAAAGCTCGAAATTCTGTGTGTGTTTGTGTGTTTTATTCATTGTGCCTATCTACCAGCGCTTTCCCGCTTGGTAAGTCTTGGAATCTTTGTTTTTAATATATTTTTCCCATGTGGAAGTTTCTTTCTATTTTATTTACATCTTTGTTTTTAGATATATTTTTCCCATGTGGAATGTTTCCCTTTATATATATTAAAAACAAAGAATCCAAGACTTACCAAGCGGGGAAGTGCCAGTAGACAGGCATAATAAAATAACACACTAACACACACACAAAATTTCCAGCTTTCGCAACCAACGGTTGCTTCTTCAGGAAAGAGGGAAGGAGAGGGAAAGACAAAAGGATGTGGGTTTTAAGGGAGAGGGTAAGGAGTCATTCCAATCCCGGGAGTGGAAAGACTTGCCTTAGGGGGAAAAAAGGATAGGTATATACTCGTGCGCCCACACACACACACACACACACACACACACACACACACACACACACACACACACACACAAGCAGACATATTTAAAGGCAAAGAGTTTGGGCAGAGATGTCAGTCGAGGCGGAAGTACAGAGGAAAGAAGTTGTTGAAAGACAGGTGAGGTATGAGTGGCGGCAACTTGAAATTAGCGGAGATTGAGGCATGGTGGATAACGAGAAGAGAGGATATATTGAAGGGCAAGTTCCCCTCTCTGGAGTTCGGATAGGTTGGTGTTGGTGGGAAGTATCCAGATATCCCGGACGGTGTAACACTGTGCCAAGATGTGCTGGCCGTGCACCAAGGCATGTTTAGCCACATGGTGATCCTCATTACCAACGAACACTGTCTGCCTGTGTCCATTCATGCGAATGGACAGTTTGTTGCTGGTCATTCCCACATAGAAAGCTTCACAGTGTAGGCAGGTCAGTTGGTAAATCACGTGGGTGCTTTCACATGTGGCTCTGCCTTTGATCGTGTACACCTTCTGGGTTACAGGACTGGAGTAGGTGGTGGTGGGAGGGTGCATAGGACAGGTTTTACACCGGGGGCGGTTGCAAGGGTAGGAGCCAGAGGGTAGGGAAGGTGGTTTGGGGATTTCATAGGGATGAACCAAGAGGTTACGAAGGTTAGGTGGACGGCGGAAAGACACTCTTGGTGGAGTGGGAAGGATTTCATGAAGGATGGATCTCATTTTGGGGCAGGATTTGAGGAAGTCGTATCCCTGCTGGAGAGCCACATTCAGAGTCTGATCGAGTCCCGGGAAGTATCCTATCACAAGTGGGGCACTTTTAGGGTTCTTCTGTGAGAGGCTCTGGGTTTGAGGGGATGAGGAAGTGGCTCTGGTTATTTGCTTCTGTACCAGGTCGGGAGGGTAGTTGCGGGATGCGAAAGCTGTTCACAGGTTGTTGGTGTAATGGTCCAGGGTTGGCAGGCCTGGGTAACCAAGAAGGCTTCCTCTAAGCGACCCATAAATAGGTTGGCATACGAGGGGGCCATCCTGGTACCCATGGCTGTTCCCTTTAATTGTTAGTATGTCTGGCCTTCAAAAGTGAAGAAGTTATGGGTCAGAATGAAGCTGGCTAAGGTGGTGAGGAAAGAGGTTTTAGGTAGGGTGGCAGATGATCGGCGTGAAAGGAAGTGCTCCATTGCAGCGAGGCCCTGGACGTGCGAGATATTTGTGTATAGGGAAGTGGCATCAATAGTTACAAGGATGGCTTCCAGGGGTAACAGACTGGGTAAGGATTCCAGGCGTTCGAGAAAGTGGTTGGTGTCTCTGATGAAGGATGGGAGACTGCCTGTAGTGGGTTGAAGGTGTTGATCTACGTAGGCAGAGATACGTTCTGTGGGGGCTTGGTAACCAGCTACAATGGGGTGGCCGGGATGTTAAGGTTTGTGAATTTTAGGAAGTAGGTAGAAGGTAGGAGTGCGAGGTGTCGGTGGGGTCAGGAATTTGATGGAGTCAGGTGAAAGGTTTTGTAGGGGGCCTAAGGTTCTGAGGATTCCTTGAAGCTCCGCCTGGACATCAGGAATGGGATTACCTTGGCAAACTTTGTATGTAGAGTTGTCTGAAAGCTGACGCAGTCCCTCAGCCACATACTCCTGACGATCAAGTACCACGGTCGTGGAACCCTTGTCAACCAGAAGAATGATGATGGATCGGTCAGCTTTCAGATCACGGATAGCCTGGGCTTCAGCTGTGGTGATGTTGGGAGTAGGACTAAGGTTTTTCAAGAAAGATTGAGAGGCAAGGCTGGAAGTGAGAAATTCCTGGAAGGTTTGCAGAGGGTGATTTTGAGGAAGAGGAGGTGGGTCCCGCTGTGATGGAGGACGGAACTGTTCCAGCAGGGTTCAATTTGGATAGTGTCTTGGGGAGTTGGATCATTAGGAGTGGGATCAGGATTATTTTTCTTCGTGGCAAAGTGATATTTCCAGCAGAGACTACGAGTGTAGGACAATAAATCTTCGACAAGGACAGTTTGGTTGTAGGACTAAGGTTTTTCAAGAAAGATTGAGAGGCAAGGCTGGAAGTGAGAAATTCCTGGAAGGTTTGCAGAGGGTGATTTTGAGGAAGAGGAGGTGGGTCCCGCTGTGATGGAGGACGGAACTGTTCCAGGCAGGGTTCAATTTGGATAGTGTCTTGGGGAGTTGGATCATTAGGAGTGGGATCAGGATTATTTTTCTTCGTGGCAAAGTGATATTTCCAGCAGAGACTACGAGTGTAGGACAATAAATCTTCGACAAGGACAGTTTGGTTGAATCTGGGAATGGGGCTGAAGGCCCTTCAATATATCCTCTCTTCACGTTATCCACCAGGCCTCAATCTCCGTTAATTTCAAGTTGACGCCACTCATACCTCACCTGTCATTCAACATCATCTTTGCCTCTGCACTTCCGCCTCGACTGACATCTCTGCCCAAACTCTTTGCCTTTAAATATGTCTGCTTGTGTCTGTATATGTATGGATGGATGTGTGTGTGTGCGCGCGAGTGTACACCTGTCCTTTTTTCCCCCTAAGGTAAGTCTTTCCACTCCCGGGATTGGAATGACTCCTTACCCTCTCCCTTAAAACCCACAGCCTTTCGTTTTTCCCTCTCCTTCGCTCTTTCCTGAAGAAGCAACCGTTGGTTGCGAAAGCTAGAAATTTTGTGTGTGTGTTTGTGTGTTATTTTATTGTGCCCGTCTACCGGCACTTTCCCACTTGGTAAGTCTTGGATTCTTTGTTTTTAATATATATAAGGGAAACATTCCACATGGGAAAAATATATCTAAAAAACAAAGATGATGTGACTTACAAAACAAAAGTGCTGGCAGGTCGATAGACACACAAACAAACATACGCACAAAATTCGAGCTTTTGCAACCGGCGGATGCTTCGTCAGGAAAGAGGGAAGGAGAGGGAAAGATGAAAGGATGTTGGTTTTAAGGGAGAGGGTAAGGAGTCATTCCAATCTCGGGAGCAGAAAGACTTGGGAAAAAGGGATAGGTATACAATAGCGCGCGCGCATCCACACACACACACACACACACACACACACACACACACACACACATTTGTAAAGGCAAAGAGTTTGGGCAGAGATGTCAGTCGAGGCAGAAGTACAGAGGCAAAGAAGTTGTTGAAAGACAGCTGTGGTATGAGCAGCGGAAACTTGAAATTAGCGGAGGTCGAGGCCTGGCGGATATTGAGAAGAGAGGATACGGTCCCTTCCCTACAGCCTAGGTCTTCGTGGCAAACAAATCTGCTCCAGTCTGGAATCTTTGAACCATTACACCAACAACCTGAAAACAGCTTTCGCATCCCACAACTACCCTCCCGACCTGGTACAGAAGCAAATAACCAGAGCCACTTTTTCATCCCCTCAAACCCAGAACCTCCCACAGTGCCCCACTTGTGATAGGATACTTTCCGGGACTGGATCAGACTCTGAATGTGGCTCTCCAGCAGGTATACGGCTTCCTCAAATCCTGCCCTGAAATGAGATCCATCCTTCATGAAATCCTCCCCACTCTACCAAGAGTGTCTTTCCGCCGTCCACCTAAGCTTCGTGACCTCTTAATTCATCCCTATGAAATTCCCAAACCACCTTCCCTACCCTCTGGCTCCTACCCTTGTAACCGCCCCCGGTGTAAAACCTGTTCCATGCACCCTCCCACCACCACCTACTCCAGTCCTGTAACCCAGAAGGTGTATACGATCAAAGGCAGAGCCACGTGTGAAAGCACCCACGTTATTTACCAGCTGACCTGCCTACACTGTGAAGCTTTCTATGTGGGAATGACCAGCAACAAACTGTCCATTCACATGAATGGACACAGGCAGACAGTGTTTGTTGGTAATGAGGATCACCCTGTGGCTAAACATGCCTTGGTGCACGGCCAGCACATCTTGGCACAGTGTTACACTGTCCGAGTTATCTGGATACTTCCCACTAACACCAACCTGTCAGAACTCTGGAGATGGTAACTTGCCCTTCAGTATATCCTCTCTTCTCGATATCCGCCAGGCCTCAACCTCCGCTAATTTCAAGTTTCCGCCGCTCATACCTCGCCTATCTTTCAACAACTTCTTTGCCTCTGTACTTCCGCCTCGACTGACATCTCTGCCCAAACTCTTTGCTTTTACAAATGTCTGCTTGTGTCTGCGTATGTGCGGTTGGATATGTGTGTGTGTGCGAGTGTGTACCTATCCCTTTTTCCCCCTAAGGTAAGTCTTTCCGCTTCCGGAATTGGAATGACTCCTTACCCTCTCACTTAAAACCCACATCCTTTCATCTTTCCGTCTCCTTCCCTCTTTCCTGACGAAGCAACAGCCGGTTGCGAAAGCTCGTAATTTTGTTTGTGTGTTATTTTATTGTGCCTGTCTACCGGCGCTTTCCCGCTTGGTAAGTCTTGGAATTTTTGTTTTTAATATATTTTTCCCATGTGAAAAAGTTGATGTGACTTACCAAACAAAAGTGCAAACATACACACAAAATTCAAGCTTTCGCAATCAACGGTTGCTTCTTCAGGACAGAGAGAAGGAGAGGGAAAGACGAAAGGATGTTCGTTTTAAGGGAGACGGTAAGGAGTCATTCCAATCCCGGGAGCGGAAAGACTTACCTTAAGGGGAAAAAAGGACAGGTATACACTCGCACATACACATGTCTTCCAATGTAACCAACCAGTAAATTGAAGATCTTAAATGGGTTTCAGCTTCATCACTAGCAGTTGAAGCAACTTGTGATAAAATGATACAGTGCAATGGTTTACCTTTTTGTATGATTCATTTCATCACCAAGTCACAAAGAAGAACTTTTAGGATTATTGCCACTCAACGGACAAAGAGCACTACGTAATGGCGTACATTGGGTATCAAGAGTAAATGCTTTGGAATGTTTTATATTCTTATTAATAGAAATTAAAGCATTTCTCCTTGAGAGGGTGTTCACTGTTCAGAATTAACAGACAGTCAGTGAATCCAAAAATTTTATTCGTGGTGGGTGTTACATAAGTCCAAAGCCACCTTAAATGTAAGCTTCAGAGGACAGTAAACAGTTTTTTCAAAGTTACAAGAGGGAAACAAATTCTCTCTTTTCTCTCAAGCTCTTGAAAGAGAAACTTTGATTCACTTTGCAAACTTACTGAAACATCGGCAAGAAAATAATTCTGATGTTGACATTTGCTATTTCCTAACTCCACTTTTAAATATAAGGATAGTTTTCTTAACAGGTTCCAGGAATTCAGAAACAGCAAAATGCTGTTAGTGTTTGTTTAAAAAAATCTTCTTAATGCTTCTGTAATGGAATTAAATTTTTCTTCCTTTAATACAGACGCTGATACTTCAAATGCAATTGCTGAATTTGGGGGGGGGGGGGGGGACAAGAAATTGTGGAGCTCAACAGTTCAATGTCTTTGTGCTAATGTAGAAATATTGGAGGAAAACAAAAGTGAGCTTAGTTCACAGCATAAGTGGTCAGCTTTGAAAGACCTGGAGAAGAAAGATGCGTTGGTTTTTAACATCTGAAATAGTATTCCTGAGTCACATAATCAGCAGAAAAAACTAATGTTTGCTATGCTGCATATTCATGTGAACAGTCATTTACAACCATAAATCTTTTCATGGGAATACTGGGAATTTGTCATACTGATGAGAATCTGGAAATCTGCTTGATATTAAAAACAACGTACAGACTTGCCTTACCCAAGCCTCCCAGGGAGATTTATTCAGGCCCTTGTTCACATTAGTGTTTGTCAGTAATTTTCATGAACTAATTTTATGAGTACTATATTTATAAGTATGGTATCAAGTTTTATTCAACAGCCCTACAGTATAGCCAAGGCTTAAAAGTTTACTTGAAGTTTACTAAGTTAATTTTAGGGAGCTTTGAGGAGTGAGGTGGTGTAGTGTTGAGATGGTTTGGACATGCAGAGAGGATGAACGACCATTAATAGATGAAACAGGTAAACAAGACCAGTTTGGGTCAAGGAGTCAGTAGGTGTTGACCTCTTTGAAGTATCTCAATCAAATTGAAGACATTTCTACCAAATGCCAGCTTAGAAGTTTCCTAATTAAGTTAATAACAGTGTACCTGTGTATATAGAGTAAGTTTAAAAAATGTGGCTCTCAAAATAAATTTCAGTCATTGTACTGCTGATATTTGACTCTCTTGACTAATGAGTTTGCTGACCACTGTACTAGGCCACATGATTAGTGTTGCTCAGACAACTGTTTATTTTGATACGCCTTCAAGTGATACTGTCAACATGAAAGGGCAATGATGTGAATAGTGATGAGAAGGCCTGCTAGACAGTAATTCTGGGAATGATAGTAGATGGAATGAGACTGAGGAAGCTGCCCCCTATGTGATTCTTACTAGGAAAATCATACAAAAGGGGAAACTGCCTGCAGGTTTACATCCAGATGTCAAGAAAAGTGTGGATTACAAATGACGTAGTGGTAAATTAGTGCAAGGTTGTTTGGAACAGAGTACCAGGCTCTTGTCTTAACAAAAGACATATCTTGGCACTAGATACTTTCAGGGGACACCTACCCAGGAAGATAAGGATCTGATACCAAAAAGCAACACAGAAGTGTATGTGATAGATCTTTTAAGTCTCACTTCTGACAACTTTATAATGAGTTGTTTCTTCATGGGGATTGTGCGTCACTCTGGCGGTCAAGTTATAGAAACCCTCAATATCTGTGCTGTACCAGTGGCTCCTTAATTTATGGAACAGAATCACAAGTGAATCTATAATGAAAGGATTCAAGAAGTGTGCTGCATATCCATTGTATTGAATGACGTAGATTACTTTTATTTGATCATTTCATTCTAAATTTGCTTCGGGTGCGTTTCTTGAGATATTTCATAATTTTGGCTGTTACCAGTAATTTATCAACAATAGGGAAAATAATATGTGAGCATAAAATGTGTTCCGTAATTTTACAACAGAGCACCATCAGGTATGTAGGTCCATTGTTATGCACATCTGTTTGATGACCCTTCTCAAAAACAGAAATTATCTCTGTCTTTTTTCAGTCTCTTGGAATGCTTTGTTGCTCCAGTGACATTAAGTAAACTTTTCAAGACAGGGAGCAAGTTCATTTGTATTTTCATCTAAAATTGTAGAGGAGTCAGATCCTACCACCTTTCCTTGGTTGAGTGATATTAAGTGATTTTCTGTTACACTCTCGTACGTGACAATGTATGTTTATTTCAATTAAACAGAAGCACACAACGTATTTGAAATATACTCTTTTATTTACAAATGTCTTGATCACATTTGGCAGATATATCACAGTTAACAGATATTGACTCTGTATTTGGATTTTTAGTTATGATGATAATTCGTCAAAGGCATCATGATGCACTTATTCTGGTTGCCTCAAATTGTAAATTGCCTGAATGATTGCTTGATGATACCTAGATATGTCATTTCTGTTAAAAGATACTTGAGTTTTAGTTATAATGACGACTTATTACAGTCAATACCAGTTAACAAATTTATTCACCAAATGCGACCAAGACATTTGCGAGTAAAAGATATGTCAATTTGGTGTTTGAGCAGTAAACAAAGAACAACTTGTGATAAGATCTTCCTCAGTGTATAATTTTGGAAGACCAAAATCAGCACTGTCATCATGATGACTGACTGACAAATTTTATCTATTTACTGACTGTACAGAAGACCAAATAATCTAATGTTTTTTGTCAGATAGTTCTTAAAATTTACTTTAAGCTGAGAGGATGAACTGGTCAGATCATTCACTCTGGCAGAATAGTGACATCATGGAGCCCTATTGATGTGATGTCCGAATACTGCTACAGTTGAGGGCAGCAGCCCGAAACCTGTTGTTCTCCACAAGGTTGTTTCTAGTTGCTGATGGGCAGTTGCCAACTCTCCCCTGCATAAATGTCATTTCCATGTCTTCTGTTACTGACAACTGTACAATAACACAGGGAACAAACTGTAGTTGAGTTGGCGTTAAGTTGATACTCAACAGTTGCACGGCTGCTTCATGGGCCAACCTCAACCAATAATGTAACGCAATTTTATAAATATCTCTATGGTGTTGCTTCAGCATTCTCACATCTCTGCAGGTGCCTACTGTTTTCACTTGCAGCCATTAGTGCTTCACAGTTGAAAGGGGGCAACGGTTCTGCAAGCTGTCAGGGACCTTCTTGTGCTGCCTCTACTGTACACAACTGTGACACTATAAACATTGTAAAATTTCACTGTTAAAAGTATGAACTACAAAGAACAAGAATAAAAATTAGTCCTGGTGCCTTTTGGTCAGTGCTAACACTCTTTTACAAAAGCAAAAACCCAAGCTACAACACAAACTGCATACAGGCAAACAAGCGACCACTTTGTTGTTTATTGTCATTACCAGCTTTGAACAGCCAGTTCACCGTCAGATGGATGCATTATGTTTATTAAAGGTATCACTTAGCATCTGTTGCATTTTTTGAGAGTTGATACTCTACAGCATTAATTTCATGAATGATAGCTTTTATTACCGTTCAGCAGTTGCTACCCTCATCATAGTAGCCATTAACAGAAAAGCTTTAGAATATGTTTTGTCGTGTATTTTGGTTTCATGAAAGTGATGAGGTCATTGACTCAAATATTTGTTTTAGGAGAGCATAAACCTAAGCAGATCCTTTATGGTAGAGTTTAAAAACAGAGGGTGGATCCATAAGGCTGACACTTTAAGTGAGCCAAGTTAAGACAGTGATTTTCTACAGAATATGCGTTGTGACATTTAATGAGGAATTAAACTCTTTAAATCTGAAAATAACAAGCCCTGCCTGATTGAAACAGTTAATTTTTTTTGTCATTTTCTTTGGGGAGGGGGAGGGATTAAAAGTCTGTCTTTCAGGCAACATAAATAATGTGGAAATGATTCCAGTACATATATTGTGAAGTTGTGTGCTTGTAATTGTAAGTAATTTTATAACTGCTGTGCATGGTTGCAGGGATATGTTGATGAAGATGTTAGTGAAAGTAGCGTCCATCTTTTCAGAGATGGTTCGGGATCACGGATGTTCAGTACAGAGTGTCAAACTGACAACTTTCATTCGTCTAAATATACAGATTGTTATTTTATTGGGCACCAGTTTTGATGTGATATATTTCAGGCCCCCTGACCGATGTGTAGGAAGATTCCCACCTCGCTTCCTGTCAAAATAGGGGCCAGCATTCAAAGATTGGTATCTGTAGATTTTTGAGAAAGCGATCACTTCAGCAGGTGATGTCTGAAGTTATCACTGTCTCAAAAATGTACAGATACTAGTCTTGCTGTCCCCTATTTTGACCGGAACCGAGGTTGAAATCTTCCTAGACGTTGGTCAGGGGCCCTGAAGTAGAGCAGGGCCTGGTATCCCATGAGGATGCTGTAAAGTATTGCTACAGTCAACAGGGAGACAAACCTTAAGGTGTTCAAATATAGGCCAGCTGATGGAACATCAGAGAAACATTGCAACAGAGATAACATAATAGAGGTTTGTAGTGGAAATAAAACTTGCAGAATTATTCAGAGACGGTTTGCACAAGAAGACCAAAAATAATATTTCAAAAAACTAATGTTGCTAAACAAATTGACAAGAATGGGAACAGTAGATGTGAAGACATGTAGGTCCTGGACCTCTTTAAATTGTTGGCAGTACTATACAAGTGTGTTACTTAAATCTGTAATAGCTACATTGGAGGGGGGGGGGGGGGGGGCGGCGGTGCAGATTATACTTTATTTGTGCAAATTATTTCAGAATTACTGAAGTGAGATGAAGAAACATTTCGTGTAAGTGACTCTTATTATCTGAGGTGTACCGTAGTGGTAATGCACTGGACTCATATTCAGGAGGAATGTAGGGCAAATCCCCCATTCAGTCAACCAGATTTAGATTTTACAAGATGTCCCTAAATTGCTAGAGGCAAATGCTGAGAAGGTTCATTTGAAAGGGTGCAAAATGTATCCTCCCTCAGTCCAAGTTTGCTCTAATGACCTTATCATTAGTGAGATGTCAGACCCATCTTCTTTCTTCCATTTTATCTGCATCACCATAACTGGATCCACGTACCTGTACCCATTTAAATTGTGAATAACATTGTTTTAATTGCTTAAAATTCAGAACAATTTAATAAAAGAATGGAGAAGAGAAAAATATAACAATTATAACAATAGGCCTGAAAATTAACTCCAAAAAACCAAAATTAAGTAATGTCAATATGCTGACATTAAATCAGAAAAGATTAGTTATAACTTGAATCAGCTGATGAGCTTATGTTTTTAGGGGAACTGCAAACAATTAGCAGATTGGCTCAGAAACAGAAATAGGGGAATTTTGTCTGGAAGTTCATTGGGAAAACTTTATGATATGTTCATTAGCAAATTCACAATTGGCCAACAACATAAAGTATATCTAATGCATGTGTACTGCCAGGTCAAACTATGACTAAGACATGAATCTTAAATAGTAAGGAAAAAACGTTTAGAAATGCTCAATGAACAGTTGAAGAAAGCATGTCAGAAATAACCGAAAGTGATAGTGATTTCAGAAGGAGTTGGTTGCGGTGCGTAGTAAAGGTGTAAAGGTAATTGACTAAAGAAGAAATAAATAAACACTCTGTTGGACTCATTACTCTAAGAGATGGCAAGGACAATGTCCTCGTGGTAGATGGTTGAATGTTAATGAGGATAAATGTGTGGGCATGTGTAAAGCTGAAACTCACAGTACCTCATGAGCTCTGTGAATGCTCCTTATCCAACCAGCTAATTAAAAAATTGCCCGCTGATGATGAGATGTAAAAGCAATTGTGAGGTGACAAATTGCAGTTTTGCAGTCATGATGTGTCCATTGAAGTTTACAATAAGAAATCCATGTTCGAAATCCAAAAGTCTGTGGAGCAACTGGTGTTGAAAATTTTAGAACAGACTTTGTGGGAACTCCATCAGAAAAACACTGACACACCTCTCTCCAGAGGTTTGGATTCTCAAACGTTAGGGTGAAGGTGGTGGAACAACTTCTTTGTGACGCTTCCCGGTGGGTTAAAACTATTTACTGAGCCATGACTCGAACTCAAGACCTTTGTCTTTTGTGGACATGTGCTTTACCAACTGAACTACACATGCACGAGTCACGAACCATCCTCACAGCTTTACTTCTGCCAGAATCTCATCTCTTACCTTCCAAACTTCACAGAACATCTCCTGCAAAAGTTGTAATACCAGCACTCCTGGAATGCCAGTCTTCCGTGAAGGTTAGAAGGTAGATGATGAGGTACTGGTGGAAGTAGAGCTGATCGGATGGGTTATGAGTCATGCTTGGGTAGCCCCGTCAGTAAAGCACTGTCCCATGGAAGGAAAAGGTCCTGAGTTCGACTCTGTCTGACATGCAGTTTTGATACGCCAGGAAGTTTCAGATCAGTGCCACTCCATTGCAGAGTGAAAATCTCATTCTGGAAACTTCTTTGTGGTCAGAAACTACCTATATATCTTATGCAAATAACAATATAAAACCAATGAATTTTCAAGCAAAGAGGATTTTTGAGTACAATAAGAAGATTAAACAGTGGTTTTGAAGGACAAAGAAGCACAAAGCATGTGGCGCAAGTTGTTTTAAAGATTGTAAAGTTGAAACTTTTTGATAGTATTCCTTGCTCTACAGCATGAGGGCAGGAACATTGTAGCCTACTTTAACAAATTGACTGTGAAGATACTTGCTCTCAATATTGTCACTTCACTGTTACAGATGGAAGTTAGACATAATTTGATTCTGCAATCATGAGACAACCAGTTTGTTACTAAGTAGTAATGCATGCTGAAGAAACACCTGTTTATTTTTACTTTCAAAAATATTCTGCTTCCAGAATCACTACCTGGAAAAACTTTTGCCTCTATTCAGAAGAGCAACAGAAGAAGAACTCTCTTTGTACCCAGGAAACTGGAAGTATGGAACCTTTTACACAACGCTTGTGACGGAGTGTCGAAAGTTCTTGCCTTGGGGGATGCACAGGTAATTTCTGTAGTCCTGATTGTCTACGGATGGATAAATAAATAAATAAAAAATAAATAAATTGTGTGTTATATCTTTATTTGTGTAGCACTGTGGTTAAGTCAACTGCAAGATCTTTTCCTTACTTCATTTTTGATACATAGAAAAACAGTTTTATTTGCCATCAGCTGAACACAGAGGAAACATTAGTTCACAAGGCTAACTTCAGTGCTGGCACCATGTGATTATTATCAACAAACACCATCCTGTGAGTGCAGCGCAAGGAAAACAAGGGCTAACCTACACTAATATTCAAAACACGTCAAGCAAGTAAATTGTACATATGAACGCACATATGAAAATGAAATTTCACCAATTATTATATTATAGCTTTTTTTGTTGTTGTTCTATTAGACACTACTGTCATCCAAGGTACATAGCCAGCGATAGCAGTTGGCTGTTAAGTACCAGGAGTGTATGTGCAGCTTACTTAACCTCCCCCCCAAGTGCTCCCCCTCCCCCCCAAGTGCTCCCCCTCCCCCCCAAGTGCTCCCCCTGCCCCCCCAAGTGCTCCCCCTCCCCCCAAGTGCTCCCCCTCCCCCCCAGTACTCCCCCTCCCCCCAAGTGCTCCCCCCCCAAGTACACCCCCTCCCCCCAAGTGCTCCCCCCAAGTGCTACCCCCGCCCCCCAGGTGCTCTGCCCCAAGTGCTCCCCTCCCCCCCAAGTGCTCCCCTCCCCCCCAAGTGCTCCCCTCCCCCCCAAGTGCTCCCCTCCCCCCCAAGTGCTCCCCTCCCCCCCAAGTGCTCCCCTCCCCCCAAGTGCTCCCCTCCCCCCCAAGTGCTCCCCTCCCCCCCAAGTGCTCCCCTCCCCCCCAAGTGCTCCCCTCCCCCCCAAGTGCTCCCCTCCCCCCCAAGTGCTCCCCCTCCCCCCCAAGTGCTCCCCCTCCCCCCCAAGTGCTCCCCCTCCCCCCCAAGTGCTCCCCCTCGCCCCCCAAGTGCTCCCCCTCGCCCCCCAAGTGCTCCCCCTCGCCCCCCAAGTGCTCCCCCTCGCCCCCCAAGTGCTCCCCCTCGCCCCCCAAGTGCTCCCCCTCGCCCCCCAAGTGCTCCCCCTCGCCCCCCAAGTGCTCCCCCTCGCCCCCCAAGTGCTCCCCCTCGCCCCCCAAGTGCTCCCCCTCGCCCCCCAAGTGCTCCCCCTCGCCCCCCAAGTGCTCCCCCTCGCCCCCCAAGTGCTCCCCCTCGCCCCCCAAGTGCTCCCCCTCGCCCCCCAAGTGCTCCCCCTCGCCCCCCAAGTGCTCCCCCTCGCCCCCCCCCCTAGTGCTCCCCCTCGCCCCCCCCTAGTGCTCCCCCTCGCCCCCCCCCAAGTGCTCCCCCTCGCCCCCCCCCAAGTGCTCCCCCTCGCCCCCCCCCAAGTGCTCCCCCTCGCCCCCCCAAGTGCTCCCCCTCGCCCCCCCAAGTGCTCCCCCTCGCCCCCCCCAAGTGCTCCCCCTCGCCCCCCCCAAGTGCTCCCCCTCGCCCCCCCCAAGTGCTCCCCCTCGCCCCCCCCAAGTGCTCCCACTCGCCCCCCCCCAAGTGCTCCCCCTCGCCCCCCCCAAGTGCTCCCCCTCGCCCCCCCCAAGTGCTCCCCCTCGCCCCCCCCCCAAGTGCTCCCCCTCGCCCCCCCCCCAAGTGCTCCCCCTCGCCCCCCCCCAAGTGCTCCCCCTCGCCCCCCAAGTGCTCCCCCTCGCCCCCCCAAGTGCTCCCCCTCGCCCCCCCAAGTGCTCCTCCTCACCCCCCCCCCAAGTGCTCCCCCTCGCCCCCCCCAAGTGCTCCCCCTCGCCCCCCCCCAAGTGCTCACCCTCGCCCCCCCCAAGTGCTCACCCTCGCCCCCCCAAGTGCTCACCCTCGCCCCCCCAAGTGCTCACCCTCGCCCCCCACTAGTAGGCTGCCCCCCCTACTGCTCTACTGCCACCCCACTGTTACCCTGGCTCCCCCTCTGGGACCCTGGCTCCCCCTCTGGGACCCTGGCTCCCCCTCTGCGACCCTGCCCCTCCCCCACACTGGACCTTGCCCAGCCGAAACGACTCCTCCCCCCTCCAACTGTGTAGCCTCCACCGACTGTGTAGCCTCCCCCCCTGCTGCGACGTCTCCCCCAGCTGTGATTCCTCGCCCCCCCCCTGCTGCGACGTCTCCCCCAGCTGTGATTCCTCGCCCCCCCCCCTGCTGCGACGTCTCCCCCCGCTGTGATTCCTCGCCCCCTGCTGCAATGCCTCAACCTCCCGTTTCGACGCCTCCCCACTGCGACGCCTCCCCACTGCGACGCCTCACCCCCCTCCACTGTGATGCCTCACCCCCCCACTGCGATGCGTCATTCCCCCTCCACACGACGCCTCTCCCCACCATGCCCCCTCCCCTCCCACTGCAAAGCCTCCCCACCTCCAACTGCGAAACCTCCCCACCTCAAACTGCGAAACCTCCCCACACCCCACAATGAAACTTCTCCCCCACTGCACCCCTGTCCCCCTCTTGCGCCCCTCCTACGTCGGTGCCCCCTCTCCTCACATCATCTACTCTCTCACCCCTCTCTACACTCTTTCACCCCTCTTAACACCCAGGTGTAATAATAGGCTCGAGGTATTCCTGTCTGTTGTGAGAGGCAACTAAAAGGAGTTCACACGTTTCAGCCTTTATGTGATGGCCACCTGTAGGGTTTGACCTCCAATCTTCAAAATTTTCGCAAATAGCGAATCAGCATTGAGATCCTTAGCCCACTTTCTCATCGTCGCATTTCAGTCCCGCTCATTCACCATCTGTTGGTTGAGGACATCTTCCTGGACGCGTTTTCCACCATGCATTATGCAGTGTCAGTGATGGCCATGGACGTCTTTGCACCTAATATCCAGCACGTTAGCCAGTCTGTTGTGGTGGGGCTGCCATGTATTCTTTGGTTGTAGCCCCCTGACCGCACAGGGATCTCTCTGCTGATGCCTGTGCCATGATTCCCCATATAAGCACACGATGAAGTGTAGTCCATCATCTTTTGCTGGCGGTGAAACACCAGCAGTCCTTAAGCATTCACGAGCTCAATTCAATGCACAGAAGTATGGCCCAAATTGTTCCCTTCCCTGGCCACACCGTGGGAAGAACATCAGGCTAAGGATGACAGCGGATCTTATTCACCCTGGTACCTTGTATTTTAGAGAGCTGATGGGGGAACTTTTCATGATGATGAAGCCTCAGGTTTTTGTTGAGCATGTGGATGACAAGTTTGGGGAGATAGAGGGATTATCCAAAATAAGATCTGGGTCAGTCTTCATCAGAACAGCATCCTCTGCCCAGTCACAGACATTACTCGCTTGTGACAAGCTGGGGGGATGTTTCTGTAACCATCACACCCCATAAGAGCTTAAATGGTCCAGTGTTTCATATTTAACAGGGACCTTCTTTTGCAGTCTGACAATGAGCTGCGGGCCAATTTAGAGCAGCAATGTGTACATCTTGTCTGCCGTGTCCACCAGAGTCCCAGAGATAAACATGTTGCCACCGGTGCCTTCATCCCGACCTTAGAGAGGGTGTTACATTGCTTGAGAAGGTCCAGTGATAGTCTACAGCTGTGATGTAAAGCCTTATATCCCTCCCCCGATGCAGTGCTTTAACTGCTGGAAGTTCGGCCATATGTCTTCCCGCTGTGCTTCCAGCGTCACATGTCGAGATTATGGATGTCCATCACATCCCAATACTCCATTTGCTCTGCCTCCCATCTGTGTCAGCTGTGGAGAGCACTGTTCACCCTGATCGCCAGACTGCAGGATTCTCCAGAAAGAAAGGAAAATCATGAAGTATAAGACCCGATTGACCTACACTGAGGCTAAGAGAAAATTTGAACGTCTGCATCCTGTATGAATGGCATCGCCTTATGCCACCGCTACAACAATTCTGGCACCATCAGCTCTGCCAACCCCAGTCACGTCTCAGAGCCGGAAGACTACACCTGCCCCCTCGATGGTAGGGGGCATTTCCCCTCCATGTTGCTCCCACACCACCTACCAGATTAAAACTGTGTGCCCAACTGAGACTCGAACTCGGGACCTTTGGCTTTCGCGGGCAAGTGCTCTACCAACTGAGCTACCGAAGCACGACTCACGCCCGGTACTCACAGCTTTACTTCTACTAGTACCTTGTCTCCTACCTTCCAAACTTTACAGAAGCTCTCCTGCGAACCTTGCAGAACTAGCACTCCTGAAAGAAAGGATATTGCAGAGATATGGCTTAGCCACAGCCTGGGGATGTTTCCAGAATGAGATTTTCACTCTGCAGCGGAGTGTGCGCTGATATGAAACTTCCTGGCAGATTAAAACTGGCATTCTGGATGCTCTGGATGCTGGTTCCCAGCAAAGCGGGGCCCCTGCCCTCCGTGGCTGTAAGGGACATTACAGGAACAGTAGTGACCATAATCGAGTGTCAGGTGGAGTTTGGGTTTATGTCCTAAACTCAGTGTGTAGTGGCACTGTGCCCCTTCAAACTCCTCTTGAAGCTGTGGCTGTCAGAATGACGACGACACAGGAAATAACTGTCTGCAACGTATATCTTCCTCCAGATGGTGCAGTACCCCTGAATGTATTAGCTGCACTTATTGATAAACTCCCTAAACCTTTCCTACTTTTGGGAGATTTTAACTCCCATAACTCCTTGTGGGATGGCACCGTGCTTACTGGCCGAGCCAGAGATGTCAAAAGTTTACTGTCTCAGTCAAACCTCTGCCTCGTAAATACTGGGGCCGCCACACATTTCAGTGTGGCTCAGTGGTAGTTACTCGGCCATTGATTTATCAATTTTCAGCCCAGGACTTCTGTCTATCCACTGGAGAGCACATGATGACCTCTGTGGTAGTGACCATTACCCCCATCTTCCTGTCACTTCCCCAGCGTCAGGCCCTCAGACGCCTTCCAAGATGGGCTTTAAACAAGGTGGACTGGGAAATTTTCACCTCTGCTATCACCGTTGAATATCCCCCACACGCTAATATCGATGTCACGGTTGAGCAGGTGACTACAACAATTGTTTCTGTGGCAGAAGACATGATCCCTCACTCTTTAGGATGACAGAGGCGTAAGGCAGTACCTTGGTGCTGGCCGGAAGTCGCTGAAGGAATTATGGAGCATCGGTGAGCTCTACAGCCGCATAAGTGGCACCCTTCCCCGGAGCACCTCATAGCCTTTAAATGACTCTGTGCCTGCATTTGCCAACTTATCAAATGACAGAAGCAGGAGTATTGGGAGAGATAAATCTTGGCCATTGAGTTCAACACGTCACCTACCCAAGTCTGGGCGAAGATCAAATGTCTTTTCGGGTACCAGACCCCAACAGGGGTTCCTAGTGATATCATAAATGGCATGTTATCTACTGATGCAAATGCGATTGCCGAGCACTTTGCTCGAGCCTCTGAGTCGGAGAATTACCCCCCAGCCTTTCGCACTCTCAAACGGTGGCTGGAAGTGAAAGTCCTCTCATTCACTACATGCCACAGTGAATCCTATAATGCCCCATTGACAGAGTGAGAGCTCCTCAATGCCCTTGCGCATTGCCTCGACACAGCTCTGGGTCCTGATCGGATCCACAGCCAGATGATTGAACTTCTCTCATCTGACTGCAAGTGACATATCCTCGTCATCTTCAACTGAATATGGTGCAATGGCATCTTTACATCGCAATGGTGGTAGAGCACCATCATTCCTGTGCTTAAACCCGGTAGAAACCCGCTTGATGTGGATAGCTATCGGCCCGTCAGCCTCACCAACGTTCTTTGTAAGCTGCTGGAACGTATGGTGTGTTGGTGGTTGGGTTGGGTACTGTAGTCAAGAGGTCTACTGGCTCCATGTCAGGGCAGTTTCTGCCAAGGTCCCTCTACCACTGATAATCTTGTGTCCCTCGAGTTTGCCATCCGAATTGCCTTTTCCAGACTCCAACACCTGGTTGCCATCTTTTGTGACTTTGTAAAGCATATGACACAACCAGGCGACATCATATCCTTGACACATTGTACGATGGGATCTCCGGGGCCCACTCCCGATTTTTATGCGAAACTTCCTATCATTCCATACTTTCCACGCCCAAGTTGGTGCCTCCCATAGTTCCATCCATATCCAGGAGAATGTCGTCCCGCAGGCCTCTGTATTGAGTTTCTCTCTATTTTTAGTGGCCATTAATGGTCGTGCAGCAGCTGTCGGGCCTCCATCTCACCTTCTCTTTATGCAGACGACTTCTGCATTTCGTACTGCTGCTCCAGTACTGGTGTTGCTGAGTGTCACCTACATGGAGCCATTCACAATTCACTGCCATGGGCTCTAACCCATGGCTTCCAGTTTTCCACCATGAAGATGTATGTCGTGCACTTCTGTCAGCATCGTAACATTCATCTGGAACCAGCACTTTACCTTAATGACGATCCAGTCACTTTTGTGGGACATATCGATTCTTAGTTCTGGTATTCTATGCTTGTTTGACTTGGCTTCCTCATCTTTGTCAGCTTAAACGGAAGTGTTGGCAGCACCTCAATGCCCTTCACTGCCTGAGCAACACCAACTGTGATACAGATCGCACCACACTGCTGCAGCTCTACAGAGCCCTTGTTCAGTCCCACCTTGACTATGAGAGTATGATTTATGGTTCAATGGTGGCCTCAGCATTGCGTTTGCTTGACCCATTGCTCTATTGCAGAGTTCGACTAGCAACAGGAGTCCGGTGACAAGCGGAGTAGGTTACGGTGCACACATTCATAGCTCTCCTGAACATCCTAATTACCGTCGTCTTTTCCCAACCACAGCAGTTCACCCCGCATTGGCAGCCCAGGTCAGGGCTAACAATTGCAGTTCGCGTGTGATCGCTTCTGTCTGAACTAGAGTCCTTCCCTTCATCACCTCTCCTCGAGGTCCATTTACATACACCTTCGTGGTAAAGCTGTAGGCTGAATCTTTGCCTGGAACTTTTTTGTGGCCCTAAGGACTCCGTTAACCCAGCGGGTCTCCGCTGTCACTTTCTCTCGATTCTTGAAGTGTTCCGGGGCTCTGAAGTGATTTACACCAAGAGCTCGATGGCTGATGGTAATGTTGGCTTCGCCTTTGTCCACAAAGACTGTATTGAACAGCATTCCTTGCCTGATGGCTGCAGTGTTTTCACTGCAGAACTGGTGGCCATATCTCGAGCACTTCAGAATATCCATTCATGCCCCAAGGAATTGTTTCTTCTGTGTAGTGACTCCTCGAGCAGCCTACAAGCTATCAACCAGTGCTACCCTCACCATCCTTTGGTGGCGTCCATCCAGAAGTCCATCTATGCCCTGGACAGGTCCCGTCATTCAGTGGTGTTTGTGTAGATCCTAGGACAAGTCAGTATCGCAGGCAATGAACTTGCCAACAGGCTACATAGGAACCACTTCTGGAGATGGGCATCTCTGAACCTGACGTGCGTTCTGACATGTGCTGCAGGGTTTTTTGTCTTTGGGAGACAGAATGGCATAACAGTATGCACAACAAATTGTGTGTCATTAAGTAGACTACAAATGTGTGGAAGTCTTCCATGCAGGCCTCTCACAGGGAATCAGTTGTCCTCTGCCGGCTCCACATTGTCCATGCTTGGGCGACCCGCAGTTACCTCTTGCACTGTGAAGACCCACCTCAGTGTCAGTGGGGTGCGTGGTTGACAGTGGCCCATATTCTGGTACACTGTCCCACTTTGACTGCCCAGCGACGAAATCTTGTGGTACCAGACTCGTTGTCGCTCATTTTATCTGACAACGCCTCATTGGCTGATAAAGTTTTACGTTTTATTTGTGAGGGTGGGTTTTATCATTTGATTTAAGTTTTATCTCATATCCTATGTCCCTCTGTGTCCTCCACCATAGTGCTTTTAGGGTGGCGGTTTTAATGTGTTGCAGAGTGGCTGGCTTTTCCTCTTTATTCACTGTGTAGCTGCTACAGTCACAGGTTCGAATCCTACCTCGGGCATGGATGTGTGTGATGTCCTTAGGTTAGTTAGGTTTAAGTAGTTCTAAGTCTACGCGACTGATGACATCAGATGTAAAGTCCCATAGTGCTTAGAGCCATTTGAACCTTTTTATTGTCGTGGTCGGCCATCCACTGTAATCTGATTTCTTGTTTTACTCTCTTCTGTTTCTAGTGTCTCTCTGTTGTTTCCTTGTCCTCTTTTGTTCCTTTTAGTGTTCATTGCTTTTCTTTCATTCTTGTGGTTTTTCCTTTCTGTCCATTTTGTGTTATATGTCTCGTCCGTTTTATTCTCACACTTGTGGAATTGTTTTATTAGGAACAAGAGACTGATGACCTCGTAATAGTCCCTTACCCCCTCTTTTAAACCATCTAACCACCCAGTCATCCCTCTTAACCCACTCTGACCCTGCCCCAACCTCCCTCTCCCCCTTCCTCCTCCCACTTTCCCTCTGTCCCTCCAACTCCCTTTTCTCCTTCGCCCCTCTCCCCCAAACCTCCTTCCCCCCTCCTCCATGCCCCTATCCACCCTTGCTCCCCCTCCCTTCCCCCTACCCCTCTCCTTTCTCACCACGTCTCCCCCTGCTCCCTTCCCTCCACTCCCTCCCCCACACTTTTGCTTCCTCTCCCTCTCTCCCACTCCCTCGTTTTTGTGGCCTAAAGCTTCACAATTTGAGACTTGTCCCAACTGAGTAATATAGCTTTCTTTAGTTCAGATCGTTCTGTAGAATATATAAACAGTTTTATTTTCTTCAATACTTCAAAAGTGCCAAATACTGCTTCACTTCAAATGTAGCCAGCATTGCATGAAAACCTAATTCCCTAGTGTAATAGCCTTTCATTCTGTCCATTGATAGTGATGTACAAATGATTTTTTTCTCATTATGACTTACTTGCATAGACAAAGAACTTGCTGGGTAACAAATGTGCAATCTGCTATAATTTTTGTTGGTCTGGAAGTAGTTGCTGAGAGATGAGCCTAACTTAAGTTTTCATTTTACACCATTTTTCTATGTGTGTGTGGGGGGGAGTGAAAGCGGGAGCGTGTGTGCATGAGTGCATAAGAGAGGGGGAGGGGAAAGTGAGGACGATGGCGATGAATGGAAGAAAGCATTCAAATAACATCCCTAGTGTTTTCTTACCAGCAGTTTCTGAGATATTCGAAAGGTTCCTTGGCAGCCATGATCCATTAGCAACTGGCACTCTGTAAAATCTATAAAGATCCCATTTGATGAATTTGCCATCTAGATTAAGGCTGTACCAAATAGGCCTCAAACATCATATGTCTTTCAAAGAAAATCAGTTTACTAGTTAGTTGAACATTCAGGCAAACTTCATAGCACAAGACAAGGCTTCAGTCTTTCACAAGTTCTGTACCTTGCTCAGCAGCATCCTCTGAGAGATGATAAGAATAACTCACTGTCAATACATCATATTCTTCGTTTTAGTAATAATTTTAATAGTAAACTTTTTTTTTTTTGCAGGTTTGAGGAAGCTGGTGGACAAGTCAAAAACAAACTTCTTAGCAGCTTTAATGATGTTTCTGGTGACTTTGATATTGTTGTTAACTGCCTTGGTTTGGGAGCAAAATATTTGTGCTCTGACCGTATTATGGTACCCATCAGAGGCCAGGTTCTCAAGGTATAAAATATAAATGAAGTATCTTTATTTCTTAGAAACTAGGTGTTTCTTTATACCATTGCAGTACTTGGTTAACCCCTCACTGCAGCAGATGGCTATCTGCATTCTGTGCTGGGGGTGGCTTTTGTTGTAGCTATACTGCTTGCCAAATGCAGGTGCTATTGCTGAGAGACAGCATTCTGACCAATATGAAATATTTATCATCCAATTTTTGAAAACTATTCAGTGAAAAATTATGACTTTCGCACATCTTTCAGTTTGATATCCTCACTCAATAAAGAACGGAGTTTCTTTTCCTTATCCATCATACTTACTGCACTGCATCAGATTAAGTAAATTGTTGCAAACAATTTTAAAGATTTTGTAGATGTAAAAACACATTGCTTATGGTGATTTTAGCTCGTACACTGCAGTGAATGAAATGTAGATAAGATAATGAAAAATTATTTTAAACTAAGATCAGATTGAGATCTCACTTCGTTCTCAAGTTATTGAGTTTAGTATCTGATAGATGGTCGCGTGTGACATACCCATTCCTGTCCATACACATAGCAAATCACATGGTTTTAGCAATCACCATATCTCATAAACAATACCAAAGAAGGAAAGTTGCTACTCACCATATAGAGGAGATGCTTGCTGAGTCGCGGTAAGATTTACACAATTATAGCTGTCAGCCAGCCATTAAGACCTTTGTCAGCAGCACACACACACACACACACACACACACACACACACACACACACACACACACACACACCTGCAGTCTCAGAGTACTGACACCACATTGCGAGCAGCAGAACTATTGCACGATGGGAGTGGCGACTGGGTGGAGGTACGGAGGAGGCTGGGGCAGAGAGGGGGAGGGATAGTATGGTGGATGGTGGGAGTGGTGTACAGTGAAGTGTTGCAGTTTAGATGGGCGGCACGAGAGGAGGTATGGAGGGGGAGGGGGTAAGTAGCGGAAAGGTAAGAAATTAAAAGACTGGGTGTGGCGGTGAAATGACGACTGTATAGTGCTGGGATGGGAACAGGGAGAGAGTTGCATGGGTGAGGACAGTGATTAACGAAGGTTGAGGCCAGGAAGGTAATGGGAACGTAGGATGTATTGCAGGGAAAGTTCCCACCTGCACAATTCAGGAAAGCTGGTGTTGGTGGGAAGGATCCATATGGCATAGGCTGTGAAGCAGCCATTGAGATGAGGGAGATCATGTTTGGCAGCGTGTTCAGCAACAGGCTGGTCCACTTGTTTTTTGGCAACAGTTTGTCAGTGGCTGTTCATGCAGACAGACAGCTTTGTAGAATGCAGCACAGTGGTTTGCAACGTATCTTGTAAATCACATGACTGATTTCACAGGTAGCCCTGCCTTTGATGGGAAAGGTGATGTTAGTGATCAGACTGTAGTAGATGGTGGTAGGAGGATGTATGGGACAGGTCTTGAATCTAGGTCTACTACAGGGATATGAGCCATGAGGTAAGGGATTGGGAGCAGGGGTTGTGTAAGGATGGATGAGTATATTATGTAGGTTCGGTGGACGGCAGAATACCATGGTAGGAGTGGTGGGAAGGATAGTGGACAGGACATTTCTCTTTCCAGGGCACGACGAGAGGTAATCGAAACCCTGGCATAGAATGTAATTCAGTTGCTCCAGTCCCAGATGGTACTGAGTTACGAGGGGAATGCTCCTCTGTGGCCGGACTGTGGGACTTTGGGAGATGCTGGGAGACTGGAACGATAAGGCACAGGAGATTTGTTTTTGTACAAGAATGGGAGGATAATTATGGTCAGTGAAGGCTTCATTGAGACCCTTGGTATATTTTGAGAGGGACTGTTTGTCACTGTAGATGTGACGACCATGGGAGGCTAGGCTGTACAGAAGGTACTTCTTGGTATGAAATGGGTGGCAGCTGTCGATGTGGAGGTATTGCTGGTGGTTAGTAGGTTTGATATGGATGGAGGTACTGATGTAGCCATCTCTGTGGTGAAGGTCCACGTTTAGAAAGGTGGCTTGTTGGGTTGAGTAGGACCAGGTGAAGCAAATGGGGGAGAAGTTGTTGAGGTTCTGGAGGAATGTGAATAAGGTGTCATCACCTTCAATCCAGATAGGAAAGACGTCATCAATGAATCTGAAGCAGCTGAGGGGTTTAGGATTCTGGGTTTTTAGGAAGGATTCCTCTAGATGGCCCATGAATAGGTTAGCATAGGATTGTGCCATGCAGGTGCCCACAGCCATACTGCGGTTTTGTTTGTAGGTAATGCCTTCAAAAGCGAAGTAATTGTGGGTGAGGATATATTTGGTCATGGAGACTAGTAAGGAGGTTTTTGGTTTGGAACCCATAGTGACAAGCAGGGCACCGTGTGGTAAAGGGACAGAAACTGTGGAGAGTGGGTCGAGGAAATGGTTGGTATCTTTTATATAGGAGGATAGGTTCCAGGTAATAGGTTGAAGGTGTTGGTCTACTAGAGCAGAGATTCTGTCAGTGGGGGCACAGTAGTTGGCCACCATGGGGTATCCTGGGTGGTTGGGTTTATGGACTTCAGGAGGAAGCATGTAGAAGGTGGGAGTGCATGGAGTGGTAGGGGTAAGTAGAGAGATGGACTCTGGGGAGAGGTTATGTGGGGGGCCTAAGGATTTGAGTAGTGACTGGAGATCCTGCTGGATTACTGGAATGGGGTCACTGTGGCATGGTTTGTAGGTGGACATATCTGACAGCTGACAGTCCTTCTGCCACGTAATCCTTGCGGTTCAAAACAATGGTGGTGGAGCCTTTGTCTGCAGGTAGGATTATAAGATTGGGATCAGTTTTTAGATAGTGGGCTGCGGCTCTTTCTGCAGGTGTAAGATTAGTTTGCATGTTGATGGATTTGGGGAATGATGATGAGGCAAGGTTCGAGGTTAAGAAATTCTGGAAAGTTAACAGGGAGTGGTTTGGAGGTAGTGGGTGCGGATCACAGTTGGATGGATGAGTGATCTGAGTTAGGCAAAGTTCAATATTGGTCTTTGGTTAAGTCTGATTGGTCGGGTTGGTGGTGAAAAAGTATTTCCACTGTAGGGACCGGAAGAAGGAGAGAAGGTCTTTAACTAGTCCTGCATGGTTGAATTTGGAAGTGGGGCAAAAGGTGATGCCTTTGGAAAGGGCTGATATTTCTGTGGGACTAAGGCTTCTGGAGGAAAGGTTCATAACTGTGTTGCGGCTCTGTTTAGGTTCTGGGTTGTGTGTGGTGGTGGGAGGGAGATTTGGAGGATGGGGGAAGTGTAGTAGGTCTGCGAGACAGGGTTTGTTACCTATGAGAGGGCATGGGGGAAGTTTGTAGGTTGTTGTAGAAGTGATGGACAGTGGTACTCAGAGGTGGGAGTAGGAAGTGAGCAGGATGGAGAGCTTTTTGAGGTGGCATTGTGCATGTTGCTTAAGTTCCTGCAGGACAAGAGTTTCAATGTGTGTTATGGGTTCCAGGAATTTGGGATTACATAGCAGGAGAATTTTGGGATGGAGAGAAGGTACTGCAAGGAGGATTGCGCTTCTTTGATATACTTTTGCAGGACTATGTTGGTGAGGGCTAAGGATTGGTGGAATCTGAACAGGTGGAGGTCATTGTGAAAGGAGGGGTGGAAACCAGATATGGGTAATTTGATGGTAAGGTCATTAGGGGGGATTTCATGAGACAAGCAACAATGCAGGAACAGTATGTGGGACTGGGATCTGGCTAGGGATGAGGAAATTTTTCTCCCACCTTCTACATGCTTCCTAAAGTCCATAAACCCAACCACCCAGGACGCCCCATTGTGGCCATTTACTGAGCCTCCGGTGAGAGAATCTCTGCTCTTGTAGATCAACACCTTCCAACCTATAACCTGGAACCTATCCTCCTATATAAAAGATACCAACCATTTCCTCGGCTCAGTCTCAACAATTCCTGTCCCTTTACCACAAGGTGCCCTGCTCGTCACTATGGATTCCAAACCAGCAATCTCCTTCCTATTCTCCATGACCAACTACATCCTCACCCACAATTACTTCTCTTTTGAAAGCATTACCTACAAACAAATCTGCAGTACGGCTGTGGGCACATTCATGGCACCATCCTATGCTAACCTATTCATAGGGTATCTAGAGGATCCTTCCTAAAAACCCAGAATCCTAAACCCCTCGCCTGCTTCAGATTCATTGATGACATCTTTTCTATCTGGATTGAAGGTGGGGGCACCTTATTCACATTCCTCCAGAACCTCAACAACTTCTCCCCCATTTGCTTCACCTGGTCCTACTCAACCCAAGAAGCCACCTTCCTATATGTGGACCTTCACCACAGAAATGGCTACATTAGTACCTCTGTCCATATCAGACCCGCTAACCACTAGCAATACCCCTACATTGACAGCTGCCACCCATTCCATACCAAGAAGTACCTTCCGTACAGCCTACCCACCCATGGTCGTCGCATCTACAGTGACAAACAGTCCCTCTCAAAATATACCAAGGGTCTCACTGAAACCTTCACTGCCCGTAATTATCCTCCTATTCTACATTTACATCTACATCCATACTCCGCAAGCCACCTGACGGTGTGTGGCGGAGGGTACCCTGAGACCTCTGTCGGTTCTCCCTTCTGTTCTAGTCTCGTATTGTTCGTGGAAAGAAGGATTGTCGGTATGCTTCTGTGTGGGCACTGATCTCTCTGATTTTATCCTCGTGGTCTCTTCACGAGATATACATAGGAGGGTGCAATATACTGATTGACTCTTCGGTGAAGGTATGTTCTCGAAACTTCAACAAAAGCCCGTACCGAGCTACTGAGCGTCTCTCCTGCAGAGTCTTCCACTGGAGTTCATCTATCATCTCCGTAACGCTTTCGCGATTACTAAATGATCCTGTAACAAAGCGCGCTGCTCTCCGTTGGATCTTCTCTCTCTCTTCTGTCAACCCTATCTGGTATGGATCCCACACTGCTGAGCAGTATTCAAGCAGTGGGCGAACAAGTGTACTGTAATCTACTTCCTTTGTTTTCGGATTGCATTTCATTAGGATTCTTCCAATGAATCTCAGGTGGCATCTGCTTTACCGACGATCAACTTTATATTATCATTCCATTTTAAATCACTCCTAATCCATACTCCCAGATAATTTATGGAATTAACTGCTTCCAGTTGCTGACCTGCTATTTTGTAGCTAAATGATAAGGGATCTATCTTTCTATGTATTCGCAGCACATTACACTTGTCTACATTGAAATTCAATTGCCATTCCCTGCACCATGCGTCAGTTCGCTGAAGATCCTCCTGCATTTCAGTACAATTTTCCATTGTTACAACCTCACAATACATCACAGCATCATCTGCAAAAAGCCTCAGTGAACTTCTGATGTCATCCACCAGGTCATTTATGTATATTGTGAATAGGAACGGTCCTATGACACTCCCTGCGGCACACCTGAAATCACTCCTACTTCGGAAGACTTATGTCCATTGAGAATGACATGCTGCGTTCTGTTATCTAGGAACTCTTCAATGCAATCACACAATTGGTCTGATAGTCCATATGTTCTTACTTTGTTCATTAAACGACTGTGGGGAACTGTATTGAACGCCTTGCGGAAGTCAAGAAACACGGCATCTACCTGTGAACCCGTGTCTATGGCCTTCTGAGTCTCGTGGACAAATAGCGTGAGCTGGGTTTCAGACATCCGTCTTTTTTGAAACCCATGCTGATTCCTACAGAGTAGATTTCTAGTCTCCAGAAATGTCATTATACTTTAACGTAATACGTGTTCCAAAATTCTACAACTGATCGATGTTAGAGATATAGGTCTATAGTTCTGCACATCTGTTTGACATCCCTTCTTGAAAACGGGGATGACCTGTGCCCTTTTCCAATCCTTTGGAATGCTACACTCTTCTAGAGACCTACGGTACACTGCTGCAAGAAGGGGGGCAAGTTCCTTCGCGTACTCTATGTAAAATCGAACTGGTATCCCATCAGGTCCAGCGGCCTTTCCTCTTTTGAGCGATTTTAATTGTTTCTCCATCCCTCTGTCGTCTATTTCGATATCTACCATTTTGTCATCTGTGCGACAATCTCAAAACCTAATTCATCTATAAGCGTGAGACGTTGGCAGCTCAGGACACATAGAAACATCCATAGCACTGTAGAAAAACCAAAGCAGCACATACATATATACATCTGCAGCACCTGGAAAACGGCATAGCAGGAGGTGTATACACACTCACAGAAGCAAAAGGCTTAAAAACTCTAAAAGTGTTGGTACATTGTCACAAAAACTATATTTTTAATGGCCAACAGCCCTATCATTAGATAGGACACACTACTTTTGTTCTTGGTATGGCAATGGGGAGTTCTTAACATAAATAATGGAATGAGCACAGGTAACAACTTGCCATATAACCGAGTGGTTGAGTGGTTGTTAGGCCCACGAACAGTGATGCTGATCTATCAGGCCAGTCCATCAGATATAACAGAATACATGTAGATCTGCACAGGTACATTGTCCTGGCTATGGCATTACCTTCCAATCATAATCCACAAACAGGTCTTCTGTTCCATATCCTCATATGTCCTTAATCTTCTGAAAACCTCCATGAAGTAGCTACAAAGGAGCATCCTCATCATTATTTACAATCACCCTGTACTGGAAGAACTATACTATATCCATTACTTGGGCTCCCACTACTTACTGTTTTTCCTGGAAATGAAGAAAATCATATCCATAATCATTCTCACAATTCCCAATCTGGAATTTCACCACCCTCCCAGTCTATGAGATACCCTCATCCATCCTTATGTAACGTTCATTCCCAACCCGTTTCCATATTGGTCATTTATCTGTGAAAGACTCGTGCAAGACTTGATCAGTCCAGCTACCCAGCACATCCTATTCCAGTTTTGTCACAGGCGTAACCTGCCCTATCAGAATCAGGGACATCTGTAAAAAATGTCAAGTCACATACCAGCTCTGCCATAACTTTTGCATGGCCTTGTGTGTGTACATAGCCACTGACCAGCTGTCCACCCAATTGAATGGCCACTGCCAAACTGGCCAAGAACAGGCTTGACCGCCCAAATACAGACATGCTGCTGAACACAGCATGTTCAACTACAGTGGCTGCTGTACAACCGCAGAAATGTTGATACCCTGTTCCCAGTACTATCTTCTCTGAACTACGTAGAAAGGATCCTCCTGGCCTCCGTCTCTACTAGCCCCCATTCCACACTAATCTCCATCTCTGCCACCATGCCCTCTGCTTCTCTTGGTCTATACAGGCAGCCTCCTCTCTGTGGTTGCTCCTTCCTCTGTTTTACCTCTCCCTTCTAGGCCACTCCTTCACATCATTTTGTTTCATGTGCAACTCTCCCTGCCTGCATCAGAGTGAGGTCACTGGTACCACATTTCCATCATGTGCGAGGGCTGCTTTTCCCTCCCAGCCATCAAGCACACATCCTTCCAAAACTCCCCTCTCTGACATCTTTCTCCCTGTGGTTAGTCGACCCAGTATGCCTACACCCTGGATGAGCTGCATTGCTGGTACAGTGTAGTCAGGTCAGACTACACTCCTGGAAATGGAAAAAAGAACACATTGACACCGGTGTGTCAGACCCACCATACTTGCTCCGGACACTGCGAGAGGGCTGTACAAGCAATGATCACACGCACGGCACAGCGGACACACCAGGAACCGCGGTGTTGGCCGTCGAATGGCACTAGCTATGCAGCATTTGTGCACCGCCGCCGTCAGTGTCAGCCAGTTTGCCGTGGCGTACGGAGCTCCATCGCAGTCTTTAACACTGGTAGCATGCCGCGACAGCGTGGACGTGAACTGTATGTGCAGTTGACGGACTTTGAGCGAGGGCGTATAGTGGGTATGCGGGAGGCCGGGTGGACGTACCGCTGAATTGCTCAACGCATGGGGCGTGAGGTCTCAACAGTACATCGATGTTGTTGCCAGTGGTTGGCGGAAGGTGCACGTGCCCGTCGACCTGGGACCGGACCGCAGCGACGCACGGATGCACGCCAAGACCGTAGGATCCTACGCAGTGCCGTAGGGGACCGCACCGCCACTTCCCAGCAAATTAGGGACACTGTTGCTCCTGGGGTATCGGCGAGGACCATTCGCAACCGTCTCCATGAAGCTGGGCTACGGTCCCGCACACCGTTAGGTCGTCTTCCGCTCACGCCCCAACATCGTGCAGCCCGCCTCCAGTGGTGTCGCGACAGGCGTGAATGGAGGGACGAATGGAGACGTGTCGTCTTCAGCGATGAGAGTCGCTTCTGCCTTGTTGCCAATGATGGTCGTATGTGTGTTTGGCGCCGTGCAGGTGAGCACCACAATCAGGACTGCATACGACCAAGGCACACAGGGCCAACACCCGGCATCATGGTGTGGGGAGCGATCTCCTACACTGGCCGTACACCTCTGGTGATCATCGAGGGGACACTGAATAGTGCACGGTACATCCAAACCGTCATCGAACCCATCGTTCTACCATTCCTAGACCAGCAAGGGAACTTTGCTGTTCCAACAGGACAATGGACGTCCGCATGTATCCCGTGCCACCTAACGTGCTCTAGAAGGTGTAAGTCAACTACCCTGGCCAGCAAGATCTCCGGATCTGTCCCCCATTGAGCATGTTTGGGACTGGATGAAGCGTCGTCTCATGCGGTCTGCACGTCCAGCACGAACGCTGGTCCAACTGAGGCGCCAGGTGGAAATGGCGTGGCAAGCCGTTCCACAGGACTACATCCAGCATCTCTACGATCGTCTCCATGGGAGAATAGCAGCCTGCATTGCTGCGAAAGGTGGATATACACTGTACTAGTGCCGACATTGTGCATGCTCTGTTGCCTGTGTCTATGTGCCTGTGGTTCTGTCAGTGTGATCATGTGATGTATCTGACCCCAGGAATGTGTCAATAAAGTTTCCCCTTCCTGGGACAATGAATTCACGGTGTTCTTATTTCAATTTCCAGGAGTGTATTTAGCGATGCAATCTTGTTTATGAACTTGTTTATTACTCAATGCTTCAATGTGATGGTGAGTTGTTACAGTTACTCCTTCTGTTGATGGTCTCCCACTATCTTGTTGTCCTCTTATCCCCCACCGCCAACTGCCTTTATTATTTCCATCTGTGTTTTGTCATTCCCTCCAAGGTCTTGCTGTCATCTTTCACCTGTCAGTTGCATGCAGCCCATTGTTAATAGTGTGATAGTTCAGTCTTGACTGACTGCTATAGTCCACTTTTACTTCAACTCCTTTCATTTCTCTCTGTCACGGAACTGCTTGAAACATTGAAAGGTCGAGTGCCCATACAGCTCTGTAGTCAGTCTCTCTCTCTCTCTCTCTCTCTCTCTCTCTCTCTCTCTCTCTCTCTCTCTCTCTCTCTCTCTCTCTCTCTCTCTGACATCAACTGTGTTTCCTGTGTCTCTTGTACTTGACAGGTGCTTATCTTCAGTTCCTCATAAATGTGAAGCTGTTAGTTTGAACACCATGATTGTTTACTAATATGAGACTTGATGAGCAGAAAGTATCCAGCTCAGCTTCAGGAGGCAGCAATCAGAATAGATCATGAGGCATGGCTTGTAGACCATTTTATGCAAATGATTGGTCATGTGTGATAGTATGTATTTTGGCAAAATCGCATATAAAGATGTGAAACAAATACTAACAAAGAGATAGAGGGGCTGGCCAGTACTTACCTCAGCTCAGTACAGCCGATAGATACACAAAAAACAACCGAAAATTTATGTTCCTAGCTTTCGGAATAAATGTTCCTTCATCAGGGAGGAGAGAGGGGAAAGAAAGGGAAGAAGGGAAAGTGGATTTAGTTACTCACAACCCAGGTTATGAAGCAACAGGGAAAGGAAAACAGGGAGGGTAGCAAGGATGGAGGCATGGTTGTCAGAGGGAAGCCAAAGATATTCTGTTGTAAGTACTGTGCCAGCTTCAAACCAAAGAGGATGCATACAGAAGTAAAGAGGTATATAGTATAAAGATATAGGTTGAAAAGATGCATGAATGGCTAAAGAGGAAAGAGAAAGAGAAGACTGAAGAGTAAATGGAGTGAGGTTGTTTAACGTAGGTTCAGTCCAGAGGGATGGCGGGATGAAAGGCTGTGTTGGAGTGCAAGTTCCCATCTCCACAGTTCAGAGGGACTCGTGTTGGGTGGGAGAAGCCAAATAGCACATACGGTGTAGCAGGTTCCTAGGTCCCTAGAATTATGCTGGAGGGCATGCTCCGCTACTGGGTATTGGATGTCTCTTAGGCGGACAGTTCGTCCGTGTCCGTTCATGCACTCAGCCAGTTTAGTTGTTGTCATACCAATGTAAAAGGCTGTGCAGTGCAGGCATGTCAGCTGATAAATGACATGTGTAGTTTCACACGTGGCCCTGCCTTGAATTGTGTATGTTTTACCAGTAGCGAGGCTGGAGTAGGTGGTTGTGGGAGGATGCATGGGGTAGGTTTTGCAGCGGGGTCGGTTACAGGGGTAGGAACCGCTGGGTAGAGAAGGTAGTCTGGGAACATTGTAGGGTTTAACAAGGATGTTACGCAGGTTAGGGGGGCAACAAAAGGCAACTCTGGGTGGTGTGGGGAGAATTTTGTCAAGGGATGATCTCATTTCAGGGGTTGACTTGAGAAAGTCATATCCCTGGCAGAGTAATTTATTGGTGTATTCTTGGCCAGGATAATATTGGGTGACAAGGGGGATGTTTCTGTGTGATCTGAGGGTAGGAACATTGTTGTTGGACGGGGAGGAATGTATTGCTCGGAAGATCTGTTTGTGGACAAGGTCTGCAGGATAGTTGAGGGAGAGGAAAGCACTGGTCAGGTTATTGGTGTAATTGTTGAGGGTTTTCGTCACTGGAGCAGATATGTTTGCCACGAATACCTAGGCTGTAGGAAAGGGAGCGTTGGATGTGGAATGGATGGCAGCTATCAAAGTGAAGGTACTGTTGTTTGTTTGTGGGTTTGATATGGACAGAGGTGTGGATGTGAGCTTCAACAAGATGAAGGTCAACATCCAGGAAGGTGGCTTGGGTTTTGGAGAAGGACCAGGTAAAATTCAGATTCGAAAAGGAGTTGAGGTCATGGAGAAAATTAAGGAGCGTTTCTTCACCATGAGTCCAGACCACAAAGATGTCATCTATAAACCTATACTAGGCCAGGGGAAGCAGCTGTTGGGTCTTCAGGAAAGCCTCCTCCATGCGGCCCATGAAGAGGTTGCATAGGACGGAGCCGTCCTGGTTCCCATGGCCATTCCCCTGATTTGTTTGTAGGTCTGGCCTTCAAAAGTGAAGTAATTATGGGTGAGGATGAAGTTAGTAAGTGTGACAAAAAACGAGGTTTTTGGAATATCTTCGGGTGGGCCTTGGAAGTGGTAGTGCTCAAGGGCAGAGAGACCATGGGTGTGTGGGATGTTTGTGTAAAGGGATGTAGCATCTATTCAGATGGGGTGATGTTGGGGGTTGTCGGGATGTTCTTCAAGAAGGACTGGGAGGCAACACTGGATTTGAGGATTTCCTGAAATGTCTGCAAGGGATGGTTTTGGGGAAGAGGAGGAGGATCCCTTTGAGAAGGTGGTGGGAACTGTTCTAGATAAGTTTCACCACTGGGTCTAGTATTTGGGGGCTGTGTTTGGGTAGTGAAGTGATATTTCCAGTTGAGGTTCCAGGTGAATGAGAGGAGATCTTTAACCAGGGCAGTGTGGTTGAATTTAGGTGTGGGGCTAAAGGTTAAGCCTTTTGATAGAACAGATGTCTCTGGAGGAGAGAGGGATCTGGATGAGAGGTTTAGAACTGAATTGGGGTTGGTGATATGTGGCAATTGACTGTGGTTATAGTTGAGATTTGGTCTGTGTGGGGTATGTGCTGGGATGGGGAGATTGAGTAGGGTGGCTAGGCTAGGTTTGTTGGCTACGAGGGGGGGTTTGTTGACGGTTCTGTTGTGGTTGGTGTTTGTGAGGGATAGGGAGAGGGACCCCACTTCTTAGGTGTTGCACTAGCACTGTGGATAGTTTTTTCAGGTGGTGTGTGGCATGGGACTCAAGTTTGCAGCTGGCTTCTAGGATGATGGTCCTGGCTGTGTCTCCAAGCAAGGGTTTGAGAGGTGGAGGACTTTGAAGAGAGATTAGAGCTGTTGAGAGTGGTGGTTACATGAAGTAGTGTAGAGATTCAGGACGAGTTGGGTGAGGGCTAAGGAATTGCACCCATAGATGGGAACTTTTAAGGTAAGTCCTTTAGGGGTAAGTCCAAAGGTTAAGGAGGAACGGAGGAAAAGTTTGTGGGATTGCATTTTGGCTACGGTAAATCCACCAATCTTTCCTGGACTTCCAGAACCTTAAATCCTTAGCCCTCACCCAACTTGTCCTGAATCTCTACACTACTTCATGTAACCACCACTCCCAACAGCTCCTATCTCTCTTTAAGTCCTCCACCTCTCAAACCCTTGCTTGGAGAACATTCCTCCCCGTCCAACAACAATGTTCCTACCCTCAGACCACACAGAAACATCCCCCTTGTCACCCAATATTATCCTGGCCTCGAATACATCAATAAATTACTCCGCCAGAGATATGACTTTCTCAAGACAACCCCTGAAATGAGATCATCCCTTGATAAAATTCTCCCCACACCACCCAGAGTTGCCTTACGTCGCCCCTCTAACCTCCGTAACATCCTTGTTAAACCCTACAATGTTCCCAGACTACCTTCTCTACCCAGCGGTTCCTACCCCTGTAACCGACCCTGCTGCAAAACCTGCCCCATGCATCCCCCCACAACCACCTACTCCAGCCCCGCTACTGGTAAAACATGCACAATTCAAGGCAGGGCCACGTGTGAAACTACACATGTCATTTATCAGCTGACATGCCTGCACTGCACAGCCTTTTACATTGGTATGACAACAACTAAACTGGCTGAGCGCATGAACGGACACGGACGAACTGTCCGCCTAAGAGACATCCAATACCCAGTAGCGGAGCATGCCCTCCAGCATAATTCTAGGGACCTAGGAACCTGCTACACCGTATGTGCTATTTGGCTTCTCCCACCCAACACGAGTCCCTCTGAACTGTGGAGATGGGAACTTGCACTCCAACACAGCCTTTCATCCCGCCATCCCTCTTCTGGACTGAACCTACGTTAAACAACCTCACTCCATTTACTCTTCAGTCTTCTCCTCTTTCCCTTTCCTCTTTAGCCATTCATGCATCTTTTCAACCTATATCTTTATACTATATACCTCTTTACTTCTGTATGCATACTCTTTGGTTTGAAGCTGGCACAGTACTTACAACAGAATATCTTTGGCTTCCCTCTGACAACCATGCCTCCATCCTTGCTACCCTCCCTGTTTTCCTTTCCCTGTTGCTTCATAACCTGGGTTGTGAGTAACTAAATCCACTTTCCCTTCTTCGCTTTCTTTCCCCTCTCTCCTCCCTGATGAAGGAACATTTATTCCGAAAGCTAGGAACATAAATTTTCGGTTGTGTTTTGTGTATCTATCGGCTGTACTGAGCTGAAGTAAGTACTGGCCAGCCCCTCTATATCTTTGTTAGTATGTATTTTGGGCAATCCCAAGGATACAACTGCTCAAGTTAGAACTGTTAATGAATATGTACATCATACTTACCTAACAGTTGTTCAAGAGACTGGGCTGGAAATGCAGGAGCTAGTACGATGTCTCTGCTAACCTCTTGATTGTCATGTCTTTCTGCTACCTGCTACTGGTTCCTCCATAAATAAAACTGCAAGGTAGCCTTCCTTAGTGCTTCTGTGCTCCCTGGAAAGATGTTCCTCTGGAGGCCAGAACAGTTTGTGTGAACTAACCTAGACTTAACGTTATACAGGGCCAGCTTTCTGTTAGTACCCATTGGGGAGCTTGTAAATTGTCTTGTCTGCAGATGCTGTCTGGCTCATACACTGATGAAAAAAGAATCACAGCACCAAAGAATAATTAATGTAGAATGATGAAATTTCAGGAATTTATTTGTCTAGGTAATATATTTAAGTGATTAGCATCACTAGATCACCAGTTAATGTAAGCCTGAGATAAACCAAAGCAAATTAGAAGTTGTGGTATGAGCATGTTGAATGCAAGCTTGCAAATGTGCCTGCATTGTATTGTACACGTGTCCCTCATTCAAATCTGTTGTGGGGTTGATAATGAAATCTTTGTCGCTTTAAAGGCATTTAACCAACAACTCACCTAGTCCAATCTCAGAGGTAACTAATGCTCATAATGGTTACTGTGTATATTTAAAGCAAATCTGATTTGCAATCTCATAATGGCACTACTAGTGTCCCTCTCATGCAACTAGTGAAAAATTTGAATAGATTTCATCTTTTGGATGTGGAAACACACCTACTATCTTCCACTTATGTCACACACCTTGCGATTTTTTTTCCTTTCCATCAGAGTGCTTCTGTGCTGACTGCTGTATACATTTGTGGTGTTAGAATTGGTTCTTACATTACAGCTTATGCATTGGTACAAGCTTCATATTACATGATCAGAATAAGAGCTGTACTACAACCTACAACTGAGTTGGAAGGGGGGGGGGGGGGGGAGACAAGGGACAAACAAAAAAGTACACAAGCAAGCATGCACTCAAAGACAGACAGTGGAGGGGGGGGGGGGGTGGTGAAACAGAGAGATTATTGAGCTGTTGAGAAGTGGTGTAATAGTGTACAATTTTCATTATCAACTTTTGTAGTCCTGTCTTCTTCAGTTGCGTGCATTATTACGGTATATTGATAATTTTTACTTATGGACCTCCTGACAGCAACTGAATAAAACACAATTTTAGTGCCATATGCGTTTTGCCTTTATTTTCTGCAAGGCATCATCAGTGGCCTGGAATATGTGCATATGTTTGCTATTTGATTTACATTTTGGTCACTCTACCTATAGGTTATAAACAGTTCTGATGGTTGGTATTTCCTATCAAGTAGTAATGTGTTGAACTGTTCTTACAGGTTGCATTTACAATTTCCTACATATTACGCTTCTGTTGCATTTTTGGTGTTGTTCTTCTTCTTATAAATTCCAATTTGTGGTTTTTTTTTCCGCATTTCACAGCACTATGCACTGAAAACTTGTTTTGATGCAATGTTTTGGTTTCTGCTGCCGAGTGTCAGATGTTTTGCAAAACATCAAATGTTACTGCCAAACTTTTTTTTAATTCCGTGTAGTAAGGAGCCTTTGCTGATGTGTGTTTGTTCATTTATCACATGTTTTGTTTTCAGCGATGGCTTTCTGAATGTTGAAGTTTTCTTGCATTTGTATAAGATGTTTGTCATGGTTTCTTATTCTCATAATTTTTATTTCTTGTTCCATGTTTGTAGGATGGAGATTACGGTGTTTAAAATGTTCTGCAAATGTGGAATGGTTTGTTTCGTACTTCCAACACCTGATTGTTCTTTGTATCGTGTTTTAAAATTCCTGCATGTCATGCCTATGTATACTGCATCACAATTTTGACATTCAAGTTTATATATACCTGATTGTTGGAATTTGTCCCTCTTGGTATCTGGTTGGCTTAGATGTGATTGGAGGGTTTGCCCAGACTTATATGCTATTTGGAAGCCCTGTCTCTTTAGGATATTTTGAACTCTGTGTGTTAGTTTATGCGTGTAGGTCATGGTGTACCATCTGGTTCTTTTCTGTGGGGAGTTGTCATTGTGTGTGTTTGTAAGTTTTCAGCTTTGAGTTCCCTTGTATTCTGGAAATGTTGTATTTGTTTTGTATTCGTGTTTTTATTTTTTGATTGAGCCTGTGGACTACATGCGTGTCATATCCATTGTTCCTAGTTATTTGTATGATTGTACTCATTTCTTTTTCATAGTTTTTCTTGTTGATGGGATTCTATGTAACACATGTCTTAGTGCTGCAAGTTTCTGGCTGTAGGGGTGGTTAGATGTGGAATGTATGATTGTGTCTGTGACTGTTGGTTTTTTAAAGATGTTAAATTGATGTACTTAATAGGAAATACCAACCACCAGAACTATTTATAACCTGTAGGTAGAGTGACCAAAATTTAAATTAAATAGCAAACATATGTACATATTCCAGGCCACTGATGATGCCTTGCAGAAAATGAAGGCAAAGTGCATATGGCACTAAAATTGTGTTTTATTCAATAGTTATCACATGGTCCATAAGTAAAAATTATCAATATACCGTAATTTTCATTATGTGTATTCCCCTATCCTCCACCTAATGCAATAGCATTGTATGAGAATGAGAGGACTGTAACTCCTTTTTAATGATTTTACAGAAGAGATGAAAGAAATTTCACGTTTCAGTGGCATAATAAAAACTTCATGGACAGATGTCTACACCACTAAGTTAGACACTTAAAAACTGTGTGATGGTAGTGCACCTTTAAAAATATTCTTTACTCGCTGAGCATTATTTACTGTTTGATGTAGTGCTAAGGATTCTAAGCAATTCAGTCTAAATAAATGTATTACACTTTGAAGATAAGCACTTGGCTGAGAAAAGAATTAATTTTCACACTAAAAACAGATGAATTCTAGCTAAAATAGATGCATATTGGTAGATGTTTGTACGAATGCCGCCACTGAATGTTAACTTCCTCATTACCTTCATTACAAACGTTACTTTCGCTGTCTGAATATTTAGCTTTCTCCGCTTGAAAACTTGTGTAAAATGCTTCGTACTCTTCGTTGATAATGCCAGTGCAGCAAAGATTCTCTTTCTGAATTTTTGTGTTCCCCGATATTTTGGTTCTGTCTGGAAGAATGTGTCAGAATTATAGTATTTTCAGGAAACTGGCAGACTTTTGAATTGTTGACCACGAAATGATTGAAAAGGATATTATTAATATAACTTCTATGATATTGAATCTGCAACACCTTAAGACATTGTACTTTAGTTTCTTCACTGGCAGTTTTCGTATTTTTCGACTGTTCCTTCTGTAAAACTCCAAAATTCAGTCCTTCTAGTCCATTTCCACTACTTCGTACAGCGTTTGTTTTTTATGCAGTCTGAACAATAGTATACCGCTAAAGATCATAGATGTTAAAAATTTTTGCAACCCTCTCTATACTGGCACGAACTGAATCGTACTCCATTGTGGGAATGTTCAAAGTTTCTACACCATGAAGAAAAATTAATTTCATATTGACTTCTCAATTTTGTTCTCCACAGGTGTCTGCGGACAAAACAACTGGATGGTCATCTGCAGTCTTCGGGCGTTCTTGAAATTTACATAGTGCTACTTCAGTTGATCCATATTAAGCCACACCTTCATGCCCCATGTCATTTGTAGCTTTTTTGGTGTCTTTATTTTATACTGAGTGTCGTATACAGCTATTTTTCTTCTGTAGAAAATGGCCTTAGCTGCTATATTTGGACAGTACCCTAAAGTTTCTAGATCCTATTCCAGTAAACGGCATTCTTCTGTTCAGGCTTGCTCTTTCATATAATTTTTTACCTTGTTCTGTGTGCGGGTTTTTCTCTGCCTGATGATTTTCCTCTGAAAGATATTGAAAGCGACAGCAGTGGTTGCATATATCTTTTGTAGTATTTGAAAATCTTAGTTAAACCCTGTATTGAATATTTCTCTGTGGAGCCAATATTTTTCAGGAGTTGATTGTTTCTGACATAATTTATGCCTTCTTTGTACAATCAGATCTCACGATGATAACTGTCACACCTCTGTTGGCAGAAATGCGAAGGTGCAGTGGGAAATGAATTTATGTGGTTTCTTATTCTCTCTCTTGTCATATTGGATCTCCTTACATCTGGACTACGATGCCCTCTCTTTTCAGCAGTCAAAATCGTGTTGCTGTTGTCTCTTTTCTTCTTATGTATCGCACAAATGTTTCTGATATATTAAAAGTTCTAAGGAGAAACCCTAGACACATATGAACTTCAGTCACCATTCAGGAGAAAGTACATCTTCGTCAGGTTTCTTTGACATTTTGCACCAGCAGAATGTGACCTTGCTTCATGGACCTCCTTAATAAGTGTAGCTAAATATTGTCACTGAATTTCTGTATCTTTCAATATCCAGAATCCATGGAACATCCTGCTCACTCCAGTCTCACTAATGAGCTCACTACACTTCCTTGGGTTTTTCAGCAATTCTTGTCCTCAAATGTTTGGCCGGCACTTCTTTTTTAGCAGTTGGTGTGTGTGCCATTCCTGACTGCCTATTCATTTTTCTTATATTCCTCCTCCAGTAGTCTGTTATAAAATGGAGCAAGAACACAGAGTGTGTGCACTGGCATTAACCTCTTTGCAGTCTGCCCTTCAAGAAACTAAACATAATCTGATGTGACAACGAAAGCAGTATGACCGTGTTGACAGTGCCTACAAAGGATAGTCTTTGTTTTGTCTAGTGTTTCTCCACTTGCTGATACTCACTGGGAAAGTGAAATAACTTGAAAGCATGTACGTGAACTGAGAGAACTGATGGATAGGCAAATGATTCAGCAGTGAGACACGATTTGACATTTTCACCTGACATCGCAAGATTTGTTATTAGGTGCTTGTCAACATACACTTCTCTTTCAGTATATCGGAAACTAGCACACAAGTGCAGTAACGTGGAATTATGCAAAACAAGCAGATATCAGTCTCTGCTGGATTAAAATGCATTTCTAAATTAAGTGATTAAATAAAGAGCCAGAAGAACATAAGTTCCGATAGATTTTGCTGGTTCCAAAATTGAGATGCACTTTGTTGAGGCAGAAGAATGTATGCCAGTATGTCTATATCTCTCTAAAATAAACTTGCAACATGGAGGTACACTGTTTTGACACAATATACAGCTGATTGCCATAAGAACGTAAGTAAACAAAGTCGAAAATGGCCATTTTTGGAGATATGTTGCCTTCTCACACGACATTAAGGTATTGAAATGTTTAATTCATCAAAACACAACAATATTGCACAGAAGACTAAACACATAATATGTTATAGATTTCTGTTATTCCTAATAAGAGACCAACATCTGATATAGAATATTGAAGTGATTCTTGGCTTAAATAGAATAATGTGCATAGTCTTAAAAAAATTCAGTAATCCTTCATTGTATGTAATTGTCCAGATGGTATGTTTCTCTCATTGTGATTGTGACTGGAGAAAATGTGTTAATCTTTCTACACTTCCTCTAATGAATTGATTGAAAGTACAAGAATGCCAGTCTGTTAGTACGCTACTCTTAAAAGTTCTAAATGTCATGTGTTGCAGGTGAATGCACCATGGATAAAAACTTTTCTCCATGGTGATTTTGATACTTACATAATACCTGGTATAGAGGCTGTAACCCTTGGTGGTTGTCGAAATTACGAGAGTTATGATTTGCGAGTGAACCGTTACGATACATCGTCTATTTTAGAACGATGCACTGCTCTTGTCCCAAGTCTCAAGAAAGCTTCTATTATCAGAGAATGGGTTGGACTGAGACCACATCGCAGTCCAGTTCGAGTGGAGGCTGAAAACATAAATGGCCTGAAGGTAATACTTTCGTTTGCAGTGGTTTTTGTAAGCTGTTTTTATAGTCTGCGTGTAACATCTCTCTGCATACCCTGCTGCTTGATATTGGGAGATTATTTGTGCATCTCCTTTTTCTAACCTTATCTCACACTTGCTGTGTAAATGTTTCTTGTTTAAAGCCTTTTTTGTGGAGTGAGTTAAAATATCAGCTTGGCCATTTCAGCGAAAAGCAGACAGGTTTATGAAGTAACCATTTAGTTATTAAATTCCTTATTTCATGTACATGGTATGTTATAGTGATGTGAAATAAGTTAATTTAACAGTCAAATATGATTGTGGTATAATCATTGCATTGAAGGGTGTGATGCAGTAATTGTTCTTGTAATAAAACGAATATGAGTGTGTTGTAAACAGGTTCGCTGTTGAGAATTATGTAATAGTCATTATTTCTGAATACCAATGTGAAAATTAGTTATTGTAAGTATACAGTCTCTGAAATTGTCTGCAAGAGACAACTGCGTCAGTAATATATACCAGGGTCAACTGATATTTTACCACACAGATTGCAGCAGAGAGATGAAATTATGTTACATGCAGTTCACTGTCTAAGCTTCTTTTCATCAAAAATTATTTTGATAATCAGTATGCTACAGGGCAGCACTTATCCTAAGCTGCTAAAATCAAACCAGTTTCATTAGCCTTATATTTGATTTTTTTTTTTGGAAATTAGTGAAGTGCAGTGGCAGGAAGAAAAAGATTTCTGCTCAGGTGAGTTACAGGGCTGTCACCAAAAATCAGGTAGCCATAATGCAGGGGTAGGTCTAGTAATAAATAATAAATGAGAAAATAGGAATGCGGAAAAACTACCGTGAAAACCATAGTGAACACATTTTTGTAGCTAGGGTAGAAAGCAAAGACCTACCACAGTTGAACAATTGTGTATGCCTACTTGCTCCACAACCAACATAACCTTGCTATGTTGGTACTGAAAATGGCTTAAAGCTAGGGGAATCTAGTCATTATTATTTCTGAAGGAATGGATCTTTACTCTTTGGCTTAACGATGGTAGCATCCTCTTGGGTAGAGTATTTAGGAGATCAAAGTCCACCATGCATATCTGTGAGTGGGGACTATTCAAGAGGAAGCTGACATTGGGAGACACAAAAATACCATTCTTTTAAAAAGGCCAGTTGGGAAACTATCGCAGAGTAACTGGATAAAGGCATAGTAAATTTCGCCCCAACCCCAGAGAATTATCAGGCATTTGTACAAATGCTATAGAGAATCTCCAGACAACATATACCACAAAGATGCCGACAGCAGTTCATTCCAGGTCTTTCTCATGACTCCAGGCATCTCCTAGCCAAGTATGAGGACTTATACAAAAAGGACCCCTTTAATCAAAAAACAATAGCTTGTGGTAAGGCTTTAAAAGAAATGCTAAGTGAAGCTCGGCAAAATAGATGTATTGAGACCCTGGAGAGGATGGATATGACCCATAGCAGCAAAAGAGCCGGGAATCTTATTAAAAAACTTGACAGAGACCCAAATGGCACCAAACAGTCTCCCGCAGTAACACCTATCCTCCAACAATTCTGTATTTACGACACTCACTATATTAGTGTGAGATCTTGGATATCCTAAAGGTATGCTGTTTTTCCAGTTTTTAACATATATGCCACTGCTGCTGCCTCCATTGTTACCCAAAGATGGGAGCATGTCCAGTATCATCTTCATCCCACAAGTGGGTTTGCTGCTTACATCTGCCTGTATGGCTAAGCAGGCAAATTTTGCACCTTGAAAAGCTCCTTGGCAGTTCCTTCTGTTCTGCTGTATCCCACCATACTGTAGTCCTATAAATTATCAAGGCCGTATTATAGTAGTGCTTATCCAGTACATACTCCTGGAGCTTACAAACCAGTTTTTTCCGCAGAATCTTCTAGTGCTCGTAAGAGCACCTTTTTCCTTGGAACAGATATTCTTTATGTGAAGAATCCATGATAATTTCGCATCCAGGGTTACCCCTAGATACTTTACTATTTCCACTACTGATAGAGTTTTGTCTAGAAGCTTGAGATTCCAGTGCATATACCGGATACATTTCCTCACAAATATATTAGTGGGACTAGAAAGTAATGTCATTTCTATGTGTGTTGATATTCATATGTCATTTATCAGCTAATTGTGTTCTTCAAAGTCACGTTAAAGACATTGTAAGGTTAGAGTGACTTAATTACTCATAATTAATATATACTGCAATTTATGGCGATATAGCAAGCCAAATACCTCAAGAGGTATGTGTCCGGCATCATTTTTGAGCTTCGCAAGGGTAGTAATGCAACAGTTGCTACAAAAAACATTTGAGGCCCTCCAGCATGCTGCATATGAAATAGGCCAGCAACTTTTCCTTTATTGAAATAAGAGTAGGAATTAAGTCAAAAGTATCATTAATAAGTATCCTTAATTTATTGTTGGCGACAAGTTTAAAACATTATGTCCTTAGTAAAACCATATATCTGTGTAAGTAATTAAAATATCCATGCTCGCAAATAGCCACAGCGTTCAATTCAGTATGGATACACAGATATGTTGTGGTGTCTTCTGCCAACAAATGTATCAGGATTATCAAATGTAGCGGGAAGACACTAAATATAGTGGGTGGGTGCGTGCTAGGAGGTGCCATATTAAATCTCGGCGAGAACTTTCCAAATGATTTATTTGCTTCCACTACAGTCCTCCATTCACCTCGGTCTGCATCACATGGCCCTGCGATGCTGAGGAAGCACCCCAGCGGCCTGTGTAATGCAACGTTGTGTTGTGCTGGCCTTGTACGCCAGCGGAGTTGTAGCATCATCAGGGTGCCACAGTTGACTTGACAGTCTGCATCCATGCCGACTCAGCGCTGCTCGGTGTGAACTGCAGGCGGCCAGCTGCGTCCTTCTTCTCGCTGGCATGGCTGAGATGATGGTGACAAACAAGCGCCCACTATCCGGCGTCCACATCTGCGGCCCTTGCCTTGGAAGTCTCCGGCATGTGTCGGGAGCCGAGACGACTGCTCGCAGTAGCGAGCCGAAGAGTGGCCCGCCCTGGCTGGCTGCGGACCCCACCTCAGCGTCAGAGGGTCGAACCAATGACCTGCCATGGACTGGGACAATGTTACTGCATGTAGCCCGGCAGTGTGATAAGACCCGCTGTCCAGGAGAGCTGCCACACTTGAATGAATCTCATTAGAAAATGTCACCTATTTATACTCGGCTGTACGCCTCTGTTTTGTCAAGTGCTCCGGTTCACATCGCGTACGCGTAACAATTAGGTTGGCCAGTGGCCCTCTTCTGCCTGTGACTTGCGCCATGGAAACTGCTGTGTGCGCCCTCTCCAGCAGTTCTATGCCCCCGTGGCCTCTGTTTGCCTTCGCAACTGCTGGTATATGTAACTTATTGAGTTCCAGCCCACACCTGACTGTAACTCGTGCTCCGAATATTGCACAAAACTTACTTTCCCTATCCTAAACAGTGGTGTCGCTACATTATTCTCCTCTTCGGAAAGACCTGGTCCCTGAGTCATCCTTTAACTAACTCTTCAACTTGTTTGGTTGGCACTTATGACATATTTTCCTACTACTGGAAGGGTCTAGTGCCCTCTTAAAACCATGACATGAAACAAAACGTACAAATTTCTAACTGCACTGCTTGATCGACCCCTTACCTACTCGTCTCATGCCCTTGGTATCCATTCCACTGGGTCTTGGACTACACTTGGTTCCCTCTTGGAATTAGCTCTCCGCCTGATCAGAAAGAAAATAACACATAACAAAGTTAAGGCTGCGATGGCACACGCACAGAGGTGCTCAAAATGATTATTATTTGCCATTGCCTTTCCCTATACTGAGCGACATGTTGCACAAGCTGTCCGGCTGTTATGCGCCCCTTTTGCTCTAAAATGAACTGGTTTACAGATCTCAACAGACCTGGCTCCAGAGTTTGATTTAACAAGGTCAGATTCTGCCTTGGCAAAAATTCTAAAGTGGCTTCTGGCCAGTACAGCTGTGGCTGCATAACATTCAATTGTGTGACTCCTGAAATTGACGCTGGCAGATGGAAGGTTGGTCCTATTATGTTACACTTCGTTCCATTGATTAAAATTCCGCTTCCTTCGAGCTCTACATGTTTCGCTTGTGTAAACACTCCTTGCTCAAAACAACTTGCTACTACTACCAAATTCTCGTAGGTGGAAAAGATCCAATGCATCTCAACCTGTGGTAAGCTCAATTTTGGCACCACAATGTACCTTGGACAGTCTATTCCTTTTCCTCTGGCTAAAAATAACTGAACCGTGCATGTGTCCCATATTTGTAGCTTCACAGATTTTCTTCCAACGTTCACTATTTTTGATCCAAACTCATCACCGATCGTGTGACTACTTTTATCCTTAAATTTACATTATATGAACTGGTGCAATAAACAAGACTTTCCTGACCCAGCGCTTTCGATAACAAAGAATTTAAACAGGAAATCGTACAACTCTTACATCGTTCAACACATATTTAATACGGCTTTGCTGCAAAATTTACTCCAATGCATTTATTTCTCCAGAACTGCATTTGATTTCTCCTCCAACAACATTCCACATACGTCAGCTGCTACACTTCCCTTTTCAGTGACCTAAGGACAGGGATCGCCATTGCCCTTCCTCCCTCTTCAAAAAGACTGCTGTTCCTAGCAGGCTCACAATACTCGAAAACACGTATAAAATACAATGCCCAGTTACTCTACGGCAACCCAATGATACATGACACAAAAGATAAAAAAAAAACTAAAAATACTCTACTTCTTTCTAGATCACAAAGCATACGATACTTCATTCTGTACTCTTTCTTCCTGGTTTTCTCTGTGCTTAGCAACTTCTCTTCACTCTCCCTTTCTTCCTCTTTTCTTCCTGTGACATGCCTGGAATCACATCCAGGCAACCCTTAAATGGCTGTAACCGCTCAGTGTGCGCTATCGTTGTTCTAGTTGGCAACTGAAGCTTAACATTAAAGGGAGATGTTGTTTCAACAACTTGGTATGGCCCTTGGTACCTACTGAGGAACATCTTCATTTTCCCTTTTTGTGTGTTGGGGCTGGACAGCATTACCCATTGCCCCACTTTGTACTGCGGTAAACTTCCTTTTCGCTTTACTGCATCTTCCTGCATTTCCAGAGCCTTTGTATTCAGCTTTTGTACCCGTTTCCAAACATCTCGAATTGTTCTCGTGGATTGACATACAGATTCACCGGTCCTTTCTTTCTGTAGCTTCACTGCATCAAACGGTGACAGCCTGTATGGACTTTTGCATTGTATGCACGTTCAATATGTTTCAAATACTTGTCCCACTGATGGTGATGAGACTCCACATAAAAACGCAGCATCTTCCCGATTGTTCTGTGTACCCGTTCTGTCCTTCCGTTGGCCTGTGGATGCAACGTGCTCATCCTAAACTTCTTTACGTTCAACAGTTTACACAGCTCCTTCATTAAATCCTACATGTGATTGGTCCCTTAGTCAGTAATTATTGTCTTCGGTACACCAAACTTCAAAATCCAGTTGTTTACTAACACTGCCTATTGACCTGACATAGCCACCATCTCCACATACCTTGAAAAATGGTCTATTATTGTGAGAACGAATTTGTTCCCCGATGGTGTTCGCCTAAAAGGTCCTAAGATATCGATCCCCAGAAAAGAAAACGGACATGTTACTTCCGGTAATCATTGTAGCTGTATCTGTTTCCGACTCAAATCTGCTCTCTGTGCACACGGTATACAATTCTTGACACACTGATCCACATCTATTTTCCTACCTCTCCACCACTCTCCTATTCGTCGCTTTACACCCTCCATGACCAGATAACATTTGATCATGTGCTTCCTTTAAAACCTCATCCCTCAACTTCGCTGGCTCTGCTACCCTTGGCCCTAGCTTCGTTTTCCTTCAAAGAAGACCGTCAAACACTTTAAACTGTGGCCGTGTCTGATACAATTTACACTCGTTTCCGTGTCCTGTAATTTTTGCCATACCGCTAGGGCATAACCTATGACTTCTACTTTTTCCACCTTGCTACTCAGTGCATCCACATTACTGTGCTTCTTCCCAGGCTTGTGCACCACCTCATAATCGAATTCACTAAGCCTCACAGCCCATCTAGCAAGTCTAGTGGACGGATGCTACAACCACTTCAACTCAGCATGATCTGTCGCTACCCGAAATCTTCTCCCATATAAATAACATTTAAAATATGTGGTTCCATAGATTACGCTAAGCATCTCCCTCTCGGTTGTTGAGTAATTCCTCTTTGCTGCATTCAACTGCCTAGACGCATAGGCTAGGGATGTTCTTTCCCATCAATTTCCTGACTAAGAACACACGCTAATGCTTGTTCGATGCATCGCATGCTAGTATAAATCCTTTTCAAAATCTGTAAACACGAGAACCAGACTTGATGTTAACACTTCTTTCAGTTTGTCAAACGTTTTCTAACAGTCTTCTGTCCTCTCAAATTTCACACTCTTCCGTAACAATCGCGTCAATGGCTGTGCTAAATCTGCAAAATCTTTCACAAACTTTCAATCGAAATTGCAGATTCCGATGAATAACTGCACTTCCTTAACTGTTTTCAGTTCTCGAAAATCCCTTACAGCCTGTACCAACCTCGGATCTGTTCACACTCCGTCCTTACTGATAATATGACCCAAATATTTTACATCTTCTAATGTGAAACGACACTTCTCGAGGCTCAACAAGAAATGAACTGCTCTTAACCTCATAAAGACTTTCCTTAACTGCTGTCTATCTTGTCTCGTACTACTTGAAAACACTATGTCATCCAAATAGACAAGACACTGTCTAGCAACCTCTGAAATGTTGTCAGAGTGTTTTTTTAAACTGAATGTCATTCTGATGTACTAGTGATGGCCTCCAGGTGTAGAGAAAGCAGTTTTTGGACGATCCTCTGGAACCACCTCTAACTGATGATAACCACTTCTCAAATCAATCATAGAAAAGTACTGGCACTGTCCTCAATGATCCAAAGTCTCCGATATGTTTGTAATGGTGTATGCGTCCGTTACTGTCTTATTATTGAGGTATCGGTAGTCACAACAGAACATTTATTTCTTAGTTCCATCCATAGATTTTTTAGGCACAGTGACAATGCCTGCTTCCCAGCAACTATTACTATGCTCTATAATACCATCCGCAAGCTGCTGATCAAGGAAATCGTCCACAATTGGCTGCAAATATCTCGGTATTCTGTATAGTTTATGGTAAACAGGTGCTTCACTCCTTGTTGGTATCCTATGTTGCACTAATGGAGTTGCTGGTAAAGGCCCTTGTGGAAAAACAAATCCTTAAATTCCCACAATAATTCCTCCATATGCTCTCTTTCATCTCCTTTCAAATGCTTCATTTTGTCATACAATGCATTTCTATCGGCAGTTAGTGATTTATCGCTTCACCTGCCTCTCCAACACCAATCTTCATCATCTGCTACATCTAAATTTGCTACTAAAAACTCCTTTCCTCAAATTCGCGTCTAGAGCGCTAAAATTATCCACGTTCATGGGAACTACTCACCCATCGTTACCCTCCTGTACATGTACAACACTACGTTTCACAAAACACTCCAATGAATCCAAATCTTCATTATCTTCCAATGGTTCAGTAACACTTACTGTACCCACAGATAGATTTGACTACACTTACACAAAGCGACTTCTTGGTGTCACTAGACACACAGTCATGCGAATTAAGCCTTAAAGCTAATGTACGCGGTTCAATTGGTTTGTTCATTACGCTAAATGCCCCTCGCAACAGCTCTGCATTGACAACAGTTTCCCCTAGCGGAAATAACATTCCACCAAGTTCCACAGTTCATTATCCGAGAGCAATTTTGGCATGATGTTGATGCAAGAACTCTACTCCTAGGATCATGTTGTAGCCCTCGCTTACCCATGGTACCACCTCCTTGCATGCATTAAATCGGACTTTCCCTATGCGAAAGTCAACTGTCACTGACCCCAAAGGCATGACCTCCTTATCCCCCACTCCACGCAACCTATAACATGGTGGGTGTAACTTCCTCTATCCCATTATATTTTTAGTAGCCACTGACATTTGTGCCCCTGTGTCCAACAAAATCATAAACTTTTTAGGTCCTACGGATCCTACCACTGAACATTCCACCCCTGGATACGTATTCATAGCATTGAAATTAAACGGGAGCTCCCTTTGGTGGGTCTTGGGCCCCCTCTGCCATTTAACTCTTGTCCACCTCTCCTATCTCCACTTCTCCATCCTCCACGATGCTGATTTCCACCCCTTCCTCTATTCCTCGGTGACTGGGTACATTGCCTCTGCACATGTCCCGTATGACCACACTTATAGCATTTTATACTGCTGCAAATACTGTCGCCTCTCACGTACCCCTGTTGCCAAGTCTATTTCCTCACATAGAATTGCCAGCTGAATGGCTGAATACAAATCTTTCGGATTCCCTTCAAGCACTTTCTGTGACATATGCGCTGGTAACACTCTCAAAAATACATCAAGTGTCCTTTGCTCAACCTCCTGCAACTGAACACTATTCGCTTCATTGTTCTGACCCACCTCGTAAGTATATTCATTAATTTCCCTTATCCTGTCTGTAAATTTCTCCATCTCCCCCTGTCTCTTTATCATTGTGCTTAACCTCTCCCTAAAGTACCGAGCACTATTCTGTTTCTTGTACCTTTGTAAAAGCCCTTCCTTTAACTGTTTAAACTGTCCTGCCTTCCTTAATGCCTCAGAACACCTTACATATGTTTTTGCTTCACCCGTTGGTCTAATCTTGGCTATATGTAACAACTGCTCATCGGATCCCCCATTCATCACCGCTGAAGTCTCCAAGTCCTCCACAAATGAAAACACATCCTCAGATGCCTTGCTATAAAATGGAATAATCAAACTTGTGGCAGCTGGATCAATCTCCTGCACCCTAGGCAACAACAACTGATCAGATGCGGTTTCCTGCTCACTTCTAGAAGTTAATTCATTTCTCAACTGCATACTGACTGCTGTCAATTGTGCTACTTTTTCCATCAAAATCCGCACCGCTTCTCGTTCCGACACACCTCGTGTCCTTGACTCTGCCAATGTGTTGCTTTCGTCCCCAGTTAGTCCCATTTCAACTTATAAAATCCCAAAAACCAAAACATTTAACTGCAAAAATTATCTGATTCCGTATACCTCAGTCCCATCACACTCAAATTAACCCAAAGGTAATTAATACCTCAGTCCCATCACACTCAAATTAACCCAAAGGTAATTAAATATCACAAAAACAATGTTAAACATCAAAAAATGTGACTTGCCAGGAGACATACTCGAAAAAACAAAAAAGAAAGAAAACGTCCGACACTCAAAAAGAACAATTTTGTCAGCACTCACCACATCTTGTGACTGTACTGCAGGCAGTGGGCTGGAACGTCGTACTGGACAGACGTCATGCTCTATTCTGACACCAAATGTTGTGGTGTCTTCTGCCACCGAATGTATCAGGATGACCAAATGTAGCGGGAAGACACCAAATGTAGTGGGTGGGTGCCAGGAGGTGCCATATTAAAACTCAGCGAGAACTTTCCAAATGATTTATTTGCTTCCACTACAGTGCTCCATTCACCTCAGTCCGCGTCACATGGTCCCAGAATGCTGAGGAAGTACCCCAGCGGCCTGTGCCACGCAACGCTGTGTCGTGCCAGCCTTGTATGCCAGCGGAGTTGCGGCATCGCCAGGATGCCGCAGTTGACTCGACGGTCTGCGTCCCTGCCGACTCATCGCCACTCGGTGTGAGCTGCAGGTGGCCAGCTGTGTCCTTCTTCTCGCTGACATGGCTGAGAACGCGGTGACAAACAAGTGCCCGCTATGTGGTGTCCGCATCTGCGGCCCTCGCCTCGGAAGTCTCGAGCGTGTGTCGGGAGCCGAGACGATTGCCCACGGTAGTGAGCCAAAGAGTGGCCCGCCCTGGCTGGCTGCGGACCCCGCGTCGGCCTCAGAGGGTCGAACCAACGACCCACCATGCACTGGGACAGTGTTGCCCCATCTGTTGTTGTATGTAGCCCGGCTGTGTGATACGACCCACCGTCCAGGAGAGCTGCCACACTTGAATGAATCTCGTTAGAAAACATCACCTATATATACTCGGCTGTGCACCTCTGTTTTGCCAAGTGTGCCGGTTCACATCATGTACGCGTAACACTTAGGTTGGCCAGTGGCCCTCTTCTGCCTGTGACTTGCACCATGGAAACTGCTGGTGTGCATAACTTACTGCAATCTGGCCCACACCTGGCTGTACCTCGTGCTCCGAATATCGCACAAAACTAACTTTTCCTCTCCTAAAGGGTGGTGCTGCTACAGATAGTTCAAGACACAATAAACAAACTATGCTGAGCACTACAGAGTTCTCTCTGTACAGTTCAGCATAGTTTGTGTATTACAAGTTCAACTATCAGTATTGCTATTGTGGACTGTCCTCTGTGGCTATTTCTAGGAACACAGGATGCAATAAACAAGCTGTGTTGCACAGTTATAGAGTTCTGCAACAAATAAACAGTCAGCCATCAATTTGAGTGATATTCCAAATTTATTCAAGCACCTAATTAGTAGTCGCGAACATAAGGAGAAATCACTCAAAGTATTTGTCTCCTAATACATCAACCAAGCTTCTGTCTCACCTAGATTTTAGTTACAAACATGGTGCACTTGGTACAAAGCCAATACAATGTTTACATGTTAACCTCTTTATGCAGATTACTAGTAAATGTTCAGATCTGTGTTAAATGTATAACAGATGTTGGTAATTTCTACTTCTTTGGAATGATCAGTAACAGTAAAGATATAATTTACTATTACTGCTTTTAACAGTGCAAGGAAATTGATGTATTTAATTGTTTAGGTACTTTTCTAATAATGTTACAATTTAATGCAGACCTCAAAAAGAGTTTTGCATAACCTCGGTTCCGATAGTTCCAGATCCTGTACAGAAAATTGAAATAGAGATCAACATAAACGTCATATCCGCTCTTTTTATCGCTCATGAAAACCAAACTTTATATGTTTTATCACCATACAGCGAGACCTTCAGACGTGTTGGTCCATATTGCTGTACACATACTATCCACAAGTTCATCAAGGCACTGTTGGTCCAGATTGTTCCACTCCTCAACTGTGATTCAGCATAGGTCCCTCAGAGTGGTTGATGGGTCATGTTGTCCAGAAATAACCCTTTTCAATCTATCTCAGGCATGTTCGATAGTGTTCATGTCTGGAGAATGTGCCAGCCACTCTAGTCGAGCGATGTCATTATCCTGAAGGAAGTCATTCGCAAGATGAGCACAAGGGGGTGTGAATTGTCATCCATGAAGATGGATGCCTCGCCAATATGCTGCCGATATGGTTCCATTATCGGTCAGAGGACGGCATTCACATATCGTACAGCTGTTAGTGTGCCTTCCACGACCACCAGTGGCGTACGTCAGCCCCACATAATGCCACCCCAAAACAACAGGGAACCTCCACCTTGCTGCACTCGATGGACAGTGTGCCTAAGGCATTCAGCCTGACCGGGTTGCCTACAAACAAGTCTCCAACAATTGTGTGGATGAAGGCAAATGAGAGACTCATCAGTGAAGAGACGCGATGCCAGTCCAGAGTGGTCCATTCAGCATTTTGTTGGGCCCATCTATACCGCACTGTGTTGTGTCATGGTTGGTTGGAAAGATGGAGTCGGGACTGAATTTGCGCATCATGCATCCTGTGGCTACATGAAGAGCATATTTCAATATACTGGCGTTGCTGTCAGGGTTCCTCAAAGCTATAATCTGTAACGGTCGTCCACTGCAGTAGAAGCCCTTGGGCAGCCTGAGCGAGGCATGTCATAGACAGTCCCTGTCTCTCTACATCTCCTCCATGTCCGAACAACATCACTTTGGTTCACTCTAAGACGCCTGGACACTTCCCTTGTTGAGAGGCCTTCCTGGCACTAAGTAACAATGCGGATGTAACTGAACCATGGTATTGGCCGCCTAGGCATGGTTGAACTATAGACAACTCAAACCGTGCACCTCAATTCTGGTGGAATGACTGGAACTGATTGGCTGTCGCACCCCCTCCATCTAATAGGTGCTGCTCATGCGTGGTTGTTTACGTCTTTGGGCTGGTTTAGTGACATCTCTGAACAGTCAAAGGGACTGTGTCTATAGTATAATATCCACAGTGAACGTCTATCTTCAGAAGTTCTGGAAACCGGGGGGATGCAAAACTTTTTGGTTGGTATATTTGTTTCTCTGGAAATGACTTTCTAGGTTTTAAATCTTGTTTCAGATTTATAAAAAACTAAGTAAGATGTTAGTGTTAGTATTTGTGTGAATTATAAGTGTATGTTAAAATTTCAATTTGAAATGCAATGTATCTATTTAATATTTGGGTTATATCCTTCCACAACAGTTTCGACATGATTTGCAGTACATTGTGAATACCCCATCCTATTTAATATTTGGGTTATATCCTTCCACAACAGTTTTGACATGATTTGCAGTACATTGTGAATACCCCATCCTCTATGCTTTCTAATGAGCTGTAAATTAAAAATACATAGATTTTGAAGCTAAGTTTTTCATCACATTATGTGGCATTTTTTCTTTAATAATTTGATTGGGTTTTCAGTTTTTGACTCAAGAGGTGGTCATTACCAAAGTAAACCAAGTATTTTTCACTGTTAAATTGCATATCAATATATTATTTTTAGATATTTACATGCCACAAACAAAGAAAAATTATAGTTTGTCAGAAACCTTCCTATTCTGTATTAACTCGTGAGAATATAAACGAAACATTATAAAACTACATAAACATAAATGTCAGAGGCAGTGTTCTTAGGTTTATTTCTTCATCTAATCATATTCTGTGCGACAGTTGAGCATGCAAACTTGTAGTGAAGAACCTGATACACAGGTCTGGCTCCAGCTGCCAGTGAGGCGCGTGCGTGTGTGTTTTGTCATCTTTTTTTGACAAAGGGCTTGTTGGCCAAAAGCTCATTTTCCAACAGTCTTTTTGTTGTGCCGTTCTGTGTCTCAGCATCTCTGCTATATGGTGAGTAACAACTACCCTTTCCGTTGTATTGACACAGTTTAAAATGTTACAGAAGACAGACTGAAATATGGCATATCTAGAATTTAAAGTATTTATAGATTTAAAAAAAGCTTTTGGAAATGTAGACTGAAATACTCTTTCAAATTTTGACGGTGGCATGATAAAATTCAAGGAGCAAAAGGTTACCTACACCTTGTAGAGAAACCAGACTGCAGTCATAAGTATTGAAGGACAAGAAAGAGAGGCAGCAGAGAAGGGAATGAGACAGGATTGTAGCCTATCCTCGTGTTATATCTACTCATAGAGCAAGCAGTAAAGGAAATTAAAGAAATTTGGAAAAAGAATTAAAGTTCAAAGATTGAAGTTTTTTGATGACATGCTGGAAGAATGGAGACTTTCGAACTTTTTATTATGAAAGACTGCTGAAGATTAGATGGGTAGATCAAATAATTAAAGGAGAGGTACTGAATCAAATTGAGGAGAAGGGAAATTAATGACTCAAACTGACTAAAAGAATTGAGTGATTGATTGGCATTGGGTAATTGTTTCAGTAGGCAGCTTCACCAGCTTTATCCTGTTCTGTGCCAATTGTTCCTCAGTTTTGTGATTCATTTTGCTGCAGTCATTTTTGTTGCATCACACATACCTGCCAATATTATTGCAAGTTCACTTTGTTGTGTGATTTGTACCCTTTACTTCAATTCAATTAGTTAATTAAAATGAAGAGTACAAAAACTGACCTGAAACATGCAAATTTGTCAGTAATAATGGCATTATTGACAATTATACATTAATGTAAACTAAATACATGGGAATCGTTCTGAATGAATCACTTCAGTGATGTCAAAATCTACTGTTTCCAAATACCCTTAAAATATATAAATCCAAAAGAGAATGGTACACCACTTTCAAAAATTCTTACCACTGAAAAATTGTTTAACTCTTGTAGTAATATGTAACATTCAGTTTCTATCTGGTGATTGCATTTCATTGCTGCCTTGTAGTTCATTTGCAGAGTTTAAAATAATCTACAACAATTAATTCTTACAAAACCATATATTTTACATTTTCCACATTACTCTATATTCATTCACCTGTAGATTTACTTTGAGCTGATATGATGTGCTGCTATCTACCTAAAGCAGTGGCTGTTAATGGGCATATATTCTGTGCAGTCTGTGTTTATGGTGCTGCCACTTGTTTCAGTAATTGAGCATCTTGTGTCAAATGTTACATTAGGCACAGGTGTCTTTATGCTCACTATCATGTTCAAAGATTTGGGCATTGCTGTGGATGCTCGCCTGCATCCACTGTCCTTGAATCCGTACTGTATCTCATTTTGCCATTGAATCCTTAATGTAACTCATTTTAGATTTATAGTAATGAGATCCTCACCCAGTTAAATGTACCTCAAAAATTTACGGGATGTGACATGACAACATAGAGATCGCAATACCAAAATCCGTTGCAGTTCTTTCCATTACCAAATTGACAATACCTTGATGCCTCAGGATGAGACTGTCAACCGATACCTCCTTTGCTTAACTTGTGCCATAAATTTTGTTTTTCCCCAGTTCGAATCAGTACATCCTCATTAGTTATTTGATCCACCCATATAATCTTCAGCTGTCACGTGTAGTACCACAACTCAAAAGCTTTTGTTCTACTTTTATCTGTACTATTTATCATCCCATTTCACTTTCACATAAGGCTACACTCCAGACAAATACCTTCCGAAAAAACTTCTCAGCACTTAACTTTATATTAGTTATTACCAAATATCTGTTTTACAGAAATACTTTTCTGCTATAGACAGTCTGCATATTATATCCTATCTACTTCAGCCATCATCAGGTTATGTTATTGCCCAAATAGCAAAATTCATCTACTGTTACTGTTTCCTTTCATAATCTAATTCCCCCGACATCACCTGATTTCATTTTAATACATCCCACTAGCCGTCCTTTACTTTTGTTGATGTTAATCTTATAACCTCTTATCAAGACACTATCCATTTCCTTCAGCCACTCTCTCAAGTCCTTATGTCCTCTTACAAGATCAGAATATGGCATTGGCTGTTGCACTGTCTTTCTTTCCTCTTCCAGCTTTGTTACAGACAACAGTCTCTCCTGCTGCCTCCCTTCCCTCTCTCACACAGATTCACAGATTGAGAGAGTTGGAGGGGGAGGGGAGCAGAGTTACTGTTTCGGAATTGTTGACACTGTTAGACTAGAGCGTTTAGTGGAAAATAATATTTAAATTGTGTCCTTTATTTTCTCCTTCAGTATTCATGTATTTTTAGTACATGTAAGCTGTAGAGTTGATATGATTGAAGAAAGATGATGTTGAACATAATTGGGGTTGTAAAGTACAACTTTCTTTCTGTGAATATCACATCATATATACGAGTAACAGCATTTTCTGTAATTTTACGTAGAGAGAGAGAGAGAGAGAAAGAGAGAGAGAGTGGGAAATAAATGCACATACATTCAGAACAGATGTAAGATTAATTACTGGCAACAGATTTGTTTGTAATTCACGAAAGTATCACAGAAATAGTATAGAATTAAAACAAGTAATTTTTGTGTTCTAGGTTGTTCATAACTACGGTCATGGTGGTTATGGAGTTACATCAGCACCTGGAACAGCAAAGCATGCGGTTCAGCTTGTGAAAGAAATGCATTCTGCACGCAGCAAATTATAAGAGCTTGTTATTAAGAGGAGGAGATGTTGTTCCTGATCACATTTACACATACTTGCCACTCCACAAGACATTGACTGTAACACATAACATCTTAATACTGTTTAGCTTAAGAAAAACTCAAAGTTTACAATGTACAGAAATAAAAAAGTTCTTATGACGTGCTGTCTTTATGTTGCTTTGAATTTTTTACCACCTGTTACATACAAATAAATAGCCTGGCTTGTACTCATGGAATTGAAAGTTAACAGATGCAAAAGCAGTATAGTTTTAGGAAACTGTTGTCATAACTTGAGTAAATGTTTGAATGTCATCGTTGTAAAGCAATTCATGTCTAATTTTCTTCTATAAGTGTAATTTTGTGACAGTGCTTAAGTGTTTAATTGCACCTATGTTTTTGTAGCACATTTTAATGCACGTATGATACTATTTTAATCTAAAAAGATTGGTTTCACCGTTGTTTCTTTTATGTCACATTCCATAGTAATGTAATTTTGTGTTCCTCATTAGTGCGTAATTTTGTCCTTTTTTTAAAATAAAAAATTTGGGGAGGTATTAGACTCCTGAATCACACACTTACATGGGGGTGTTATACAAAAGTCAGTTGTTTGGAAAGCATACATTCTGAAAATTATGGAAAAATAAATCATTTAAATTTTTCTGCAAACTTTTGTTTGTGATGTGTAATTGTTAACATAATTTATCTTGTCCATAGTTTTCTTCAAGGGCATTATTCCACTCCTTTTCAAGTTTGGTCAACTTTTGCTTTTCATTTAAATAGTTTGTTAGCCAATTCTGGTGTAACAATTACTAATTACATCATGTTGCCTTCATCCTTCTAATTGACCTATTCAATCCAGTATAAATTTCACCAGGTCATGGCAATACATTGCTTCCTGAAATGTGGGTGTATTTCATTAACAAATTAAAGATCATTTTCACTAAATTCCCTTTGAAAAATGAATGAATTACTACCAGTTTGTTAAAATGCATAATTGCCTTAGTTGATACCCAATTTAATTCATGTGAAGTGAAGAATCCTGTTTAATTAGTGATTTTACTAATTTCTACTCTTGATTTGTATTTCCTATCAACATAATAGTAATTTTTATTTATTTTGTTCCTTTCTGCACACTTTTGTTTATTTTTTAGTAACTGAAGCAGCAGCCTAACTAATTAAAACAACAATTGTAACATTTTCCATGAATGGAAGTATGTGTCACTCAATCTATTAGACTCAGCCCGGAATATTACAGTCAACGATCTTTCGCTGACATATGATAGAACAGAATCCATTATACTTGCTACTCTTGCTTGTGACAACTACTGTTTGCCCACACCAAATATATTGTTTGTTTTTTGTGTTTTGTTTCTCTCTTCATTCTTTAATATCATTTTTAAATTCATTAAAATTATATTTTTATAGCTTATAATTTGCATTCTAATTACACTAACAACATTCCAAGCTAGTACAGAAATTCCAAATTCATTATGACCATTAGTCAATTGTGTTCTGTCCCACAGAAAACAGGAGAGCTTGTTAAAACATTCATTTGGTATCCTACAATGAGCTCTAATACCTTGATAGAGTAGCTACATGGTACAGCTGCTATATGACAATGCATCCCAGCCTGCCTGATTTTGTTTTGAAGTTGTTGTCTTCAACCTTTGAAGCTGCTTCTCCATAGGTCAGTGTGGAGACCTTTCATTCATCAACCCTGTCACGTTGAAGAGCATTTTCTCTGCTGCCACTGAAAAGCTCATTGAATCCACCTTAGCACTACTTTTCAGGGATCCTATATTTTTTACTGAAGCACATAAAATCCCAACTTCGTCAGTAAAGGTCTTATGTTGTGCTATTGCTCGTCTCCCATGACTTAAGTGAAGGTTAAACATTTAGGATTCATGTCTATTATACTTATGTAGGTTGGTATAAGTAAGCAAGATACTTGTTTCTTTTTAATTGAAATAAAAAGTTGATAAACTATGCTGACAATCTGATTATATATAGCTTTTAAAAGCTGTGCGCAGTTGTATATTAGTAGTGGGCATCAGAAAATGCATTATGGAAGACTTTGTGGATCTTCGTCAAAGATTTTATTGAGATCAATGATGAATTTAGGAAAAACACAGCCAGCACATTTTACAGGCTATTGTAATTACAATGTTAATTCTGTAACTGAAGTTATGTCCAGTTGTTAATGAATAACATCTCAAACGGTGGTACGAAATGAGTATTTGACACAGCTCAGCATTTAGAGGTGCAAATAAAATTTGTCTCATCATATAGTGTACTCTATCTTGATTTTTAATTGTTCCTGATTTCCTCTCCCTTGAGAAAAGTGACTCAATAACTTTTCAAAACTGATAGTGGAAATGAGAACTGGATTTTATAGCAACAAATAAACTGAAGCAAGTCATGTAATCTTAATTATTATTTCCACACAAAAGTAGATCATTAGTATATGAGGAGATTCAAAACAAAAGACACACATAAACTGAAGCAAGTTACATCATCATAATTATTTTCACACCAGATTTGTACCATATTTTACTGGTTATAAGACACTATGGACTATAAGATGCACCTTAATTTTCAAGCAGTTTTTTAAAATAACATTTTTATAATTTTTGTTATTAGATTGTGAAGATAGACTTTAAAAAATCTCAGTTTATAAAATCGAACTGACCTTTAAATGCCCTGACAGTTTCTGTATGAACTTTCTTATTCTTCCTCTTCATTGTCATCATTGTTCACTATTCTATTGCTTTCAATTTATAGCCTGCATCATATGAATACCTTGTATTTTTTTCCACTTCAAAACTAGCTACTAACAAAAAAATTGTACTGTTACCGATAACACACAACTTTTAGTGAATCCGCGCAACTCTTGTTTGTTGCATCAGCACGCTGCTGTTGCCAGTTGTATCGTTTTGCCAGATAGAGATAGGTTTCCTGTGGCATACAATATATGGCCATTTTAAAGGAATTTTAAATCAAACATTGGACTTTTTTTTGTTAATTTAAAGTATAAGATGGACCTGATTATTGGAGGGAATTTCTTGGAGAAAAAAATGCATCTTATAGTTCATAAAATTCATAAATAGTAAAATGCAAAAAAAAGAGGATCTTGGAGTGGTTAAATGATAGTGGCAATGGTTTGCATCTGATATTAACTGGAACTTTAGTTTGTCTTCGTGGAGCATTCAGTTTCTCACCCACAGTGTAGGTATAGGCACGTGCTATGAACTGTGAAGGTACTCTGATTATGAAATACCAGTAGGCATTAAATCATGCTGGATATTTATAACTGTTCTATTTTGCTCACTAATCCAAATACCACTAAAGTTAGTAAGAGGACTGAAAAGTATAGATATAGGAGCTTCAATGGCAGAGATGGGGAGACCCTACGTCTGCTGTTGGAATTTTTTTCAGCACCATTAGAATCGACAGAAAGTAATCTGCCATACTTGCTGCAACAAGTACAAAGCCACATTTCCCCGACTCCAGCCATCACCAGCAACATGACATGGTGACTGCAAGTTTTTTGTGTACAAAGATCTCAGCACCTGTGCACGTGTAACGCTGAAGACAGATGTATTAGGTACCCCTCTACAACCACTATATGCAGAGCCATAAGATGGGACAAACATATGATACAATGTAACAGCAAATAATAGACATTGTCCCTAGAAAGTGAGAAGCCTGCATATAAATTGGCATCAGACAACAGATTATTTTCAGAAAAGACAGAAGAAGGAGCGAAATTGGAGCAAATAAAACCCTCAACATGGCCAACAGACCTAGATGAAATGCCACGAAAGCCAGTAGTTCACATCAGTGCCAGTTGATGCGTGCAATACAGATACCTGTAAATTCCAGCAGCTCCACTCTGCTACGGGGGGCTGTGTAGGAATCACCACACAAAAAATAGATTGCACACAGTGTATTTTAATGTGTGTGAAACAGACACTGTTGACAGTATGATTACTCTTTGGGATTGGACACTATGCTTAGCCTTGTTAAGTTCACTGTCGACAGTCTGTGAAAGCAAATTATGTAAAAATAAAAAATTTTGTTGTAGCATGCACAAGAGAGTTTTCATTGTCTAAAATGATGAACATACAGGATCATGAAAACTTTGTAAATTTTGGGAAAATTTCCATTGTTACAATCATTTACATTAGAGATTAATCTCTACTTTCAGAATCCTGTCATACCTGAACCTCAACATGTGCAAATGTTTCACAATGCTGGTGCAATACTGCACTTTTTTAATGAATCTTCAGTAGAATATAACTGTTCAACATACTCCTCACCTTGCTGTGAATTAGGCTATTATCACATTTTTTTTTTTCAAACTTCAGTATGTTTTAACTAACCTTACAACAACAAAATTAAACACTGCAAAAGTTGAAGCAAAAGCTTATTTATACCTACATATTTGGTAGTCAAGGGCACACATAGCTACACAGTTTAACAGTATTTGACAGTGGCATAGCAACTAGTGGAAATACTACCCTGATGCATTAAAGCACCAGAAGCAGGCATGCTGACTCCTCTGTGTACAATTCCACTATCAGGAAATACAGCCAGTTCAAAACGTGAGGCTATAATTAGCATACTTCCTGTTTAAGAAAGATGAAAAGTAAGTCAACATGTGCTGATCTCCAGAACCACAGTATTCTAATACTAATTCTGGTATATTCAGAAGTTCCTGTAAGTCACATGACAGTGGCACATATCCTGTGGAAATGCAGAGTTTAAACATTTGATGTGGACTGCAGATGTTGGGCATTGCTGGGTGGTTGGACAGATGCTTTGTAATATTGTTTTTAAAAGCATGGAACAAAAAGGACTATGACATAATAATAAGGGATACGCGATGGTTTGGGATTTGAATGTATTAATAAGTGATGTGATGTAGTGAGCATACCTGATACATGCTACCTGAATATTGTTAATAAAAAGAAATACACATTGTGAAGTGCGTCTTAACAATTGTTGGTATTTTAGCAGAAGTGTTAAATTTGACTGAAACTGCGTATAAAGGATAAGAGTGAGACTCCAGGTTGGAGATTAACATGGAAATGTAGTCTGAGAAATACGACTCGGGTAGTAATAAACAAGTGACCACTTGCAAGAGGTTTCCATTACAGTACTCTGGACCATAAGTCAGGAAAATCAAATATAAAGAAATTTATTGGTTATATTGTTATGTCATGGAAGTGAATAATTACTATTATTTTTAGAAGAAAAAAACATTTTCAGTTCCTTGGAATAAAGTCACAGAAATGAAACTGTGGTTACCAATGGATCTAAACATGTATCAACAACAGTTTCTGACTATATTTGGCTCTACCGAGCGAGGTGGCGCAGTGGTTAGCACACTGGACTCGCATTCGGGAGGACGACGGTTCAATCCTGTCTCCGGCCATCCTGATTTAGGTTTTCCTTGATTTCCCTAAATCGTTTCAGGCAAATGCTGGGATGGTTCCTTTGAAAGGGCATGGCCGATATCCTTCCCTAACCCGAGCTTGCGCTCCATCTCTTAATTACCTCGTTGTCGACGGGACGTTAAACACTAACCACCACCACCACCATATATTTGTCTACTATTACTTTCATGCTTAATGTTTTGAAAAAGAAAGTGAGGAGAAAGCTTTAATAAGCTAATTTTAACAAAGTACTGAAGGAAATGGAGAATACAAAAAAGAATATTATTATTTGGGGTGCAACATATGACATGAAATGTATACAGTGCTCCAAAAGAAGAAATAAAATGGAAGACAGAAAAAAGAAGAGAGAAAAATTGTGGTACTTCTGAGCAAGTACTTATATTCAAAGAACAAAAAATGAGAAGAGCCAACCTTCTCCTATTTGATATTGATGCTTGGTTGTGCTGGTAGTACAACTTTACCCCCAACAGGGATCCTGCTGCCATGAACTGTCATCAGGAGCACCAACAGAGATTGGTGCAGTTGCTACAATGACAGCTGTGAGTACCTGATCTAGAATTACCATCCATCTGCTGCTATTTCATTTGTAAGATTGACAGTGTACAAGAGTTGCTTGTTTCATTACACAAAACAAAGTACACAATGTTTTTTTAAAAAAAAAAAAAAAAGAAAGAAAGAAAAAGAAAAATCTACTCACCAAGAGGCGGCAGGAGGACACATACATAAAAAAATTACTTATGTGATCTTTTGGAGCCAGTGGCTCCTTTTTCTGCAAAAGGGTTGAATGGGAAGGAAGAGGAGTGAAGGAAAAGGACTGTAGAGGTGTATGAAGTGGGTTAGAATTCAGAAAAGTCATTCAGAACCCCGGGTCAGTGGGTACTTACAGGACAGGATGAGAAGGGAAGACTTGATTGTTGGAGACTGCACCAGACGAGATTTGAAAACCTGAGTGTTTAAAGGTGGGAGACAGGGTAATGTGCAAGACAGAGAGTACTGGTAAAACATCATGTACGAGTCAATAAGAGTGAAAAGCTAAGTGCACTGTATGTAACAGAGGTGGGAGGGGTACGGAGGAATATAGACAGGAATGAAAGATGTAAAAAACTAAAATGGAATGAAGAAAGGAGTAGATACTATGAAGAAATGCTGAAATGGAAGGAATTAACACAAATTAAGGCCAGGTGGGTGTTGAGAACCAAGGACATGTCGTAGTACTAGTTCCCACCTGCAGAGTTCTGAGAAACTGGTGTCTGGGGAATAAACTAGATGGCACATTTGGTGAAACAGGCACCGAGGTCATGCCTGTCATGTTGTAGAGCATAGTCTGCAACAGGATACTGTGTGTTCCTGGTATACACCCTCTGTCTACATCCATTCATCCTAACTGATAACTTGGTGGTAGTCAAGCCGATTTAAAAGGCCGAACAATGCTTACATAACAGCTGTTGTATGATATGACATGCGTCATTTCACAGGTGACTCTCCCTTGGATAGTATATGTTTTGCCAGTCACAGAGCTGGTTTAGGTGGTGGTAGGAGGATGCGCACAGGGCAGGTCTTCCAGGGGAATGTTCAAAGGGGCAGGATCCATAGTGTAGGAAGATAGGTGCAGAGAGAGCATAGAATCTAACAAGGGTATTGCGGAGATTAGGAGGGTGATGAAAATCTATTCTAGATGTGCTGGGTAAAACCTCAGACAGAATGGATCTCATTTCGGGGCAAGGTTTTAGGAAGTCATGGACTTGTAGAGCTAGTTAATAAATACATTCAAGATGAAGATAATACTGAGTGGTAAATGTGTGCTCTGAAATTTTTTTTTATTATTATTATTTTAAGGGATCAGCAGTACTAGGATTGGATGTGAAGGTCTGGGAAATCTGCTTTTGAACCAAACTGATGGGGTAATCACATCCAGTGAAGGCTGAGGTGAGAATTTTGGTGTATTGCTGTAAAGAGTCTACATCTGAACAAATACATTTGCCTCAAATACCACAGCTGTATGGGAGGGAATGTTTGATGTAGAAAGGATGGCAACTGTCAAAACTGTGCAGGTGCGAACTAGAGCTGCAGGTAGGAACTAGTTCTACATGTCCTTGGTTCTTGCCACCCACCTGGACTTAATTTACATTAATTTCTTCTATCTCAGCATTTCTTCACAGTAACTTCTCCTTTATTCATTCCATTTTAGTTTTCTAAATTTTTCATTTTATGATCAGCCTATTTTCCAACATCTCCCTCCCATCTCTGTTATATACAATACAACTAGCTTTTCACTCCTATGCACAATGTGATAGTAGTAATCTCTGTCTTGCATATTACCCTGTCTTCCACCTTTAAACTCTCAGTTTTCAAATCTCATATTGTGCAGTCTCCAACAATCAGTCTTTCCTTCTCATCCCATCTGGTGACTGTGCTGATGTTCCACAAACAATTAAGCATATAGCAGTGGATTGCCCTTCCATGCCCTCCTGGAAATGTGGTGGATTTGAACCTGGTTACTTCCAAAGTGGTGGATTGGATCAATGGTTGAGATATAAAGATCTAAACTGTATTTTAATGTGTCTGTGGTTCTGTATTTTATGTGTTATTGTGATTGTTATGTATCATACACTAAATAAATAAATAAAATCCCGTCCGGTAAGTCTCCCCTAACGTGGGGTTCTGAGTAACTTTTCCAAACTCCAACCCTTTTCCTAAATCTCTCCAATGCTTTTCCTTCACCCTTTTCCCCCTCAACCCTTCTGCCTTCGGCTGCAATATTTTATTGGCCAAGCAATTGCAAGAACAAGTCACAACAGTACAGTGTTCTCAACCTCTCGTCTAAAGCATTCTCCCCTCCTGAATTATCTATATTATCCAAGAGTCTCACTTTCAGCCCTAAATGTGCATTTAATCATGCTGCATTCCTGAAGGACCTACTTTCCTTCACACATAATGACAACTTATAATATTACTTTGCAACCCAATCTCAAAACCTTTCTAGCAGCAAACCTGACATTGAACCCTGCTTTGAAGAGTTCCGACCATGATCCCCACTTGATCTGTCACCATTGCCTGAAAATCATCCCTTCCAAGAATTCCTCACATCCAGTATTGCTTCACAACCCTTCCTCAGGTACCTACAATATGACCCTAATCTGTCCTCTCCAAAACGCCAGGCTCTGTGTGACTCCAAGTATAGTTCAAAAAATTCAGTTTTCTGTAAGATTGATTAATTTCTTGAGAATGTAAAGATAACAAATTCTAGTAACAGAAGTTATTGATGAAGTGTCTGTTGTGGTATAGCAGGAAGAGTGCTAGACTCCAGTTCTGAAGGTTCTGGGTTCAATCCCAGGTAAGAGTGGGGATTTTTCCTCATTCCAATCCTCCCAGGACACCCAATCCTCCCAGGACACTCCCAGGTCCCACCAGTCTGATATCAAATTGAATAATGGGGACCTTTCTAATAGGGGCTATGAGCTCATCACTGTCCCCCTCCTTGTGTCATGGCCAACCATAGACTTTATCTTCTACCTTTTTAGCTGGTAATGAAGATGATGCATCGATGCTAATATTGGATGTGAATGATCACCACCAAAGACAAAATCAGAATCAATTTAATTCATTGGAAAGTATTCAGATTCAAGTAAACACTATGTTTGGCAGTCTCAAGCAATGTCTAGATGACACTATTACTCACTTGAATGGACGAGTGAGAGACACAAGTAGATGATTATTTAAAAAGGACAATGGCTTTGATGAATGATTTGAAACTGCTGAAGATATAACTTCTAACAGAGTGGAGCAAATGCAAGATTTACAACCCAGGACTATTAATTCAAAAGAAGAAATTCAGCATGAGGAACTACAATTAGATTTAAATTTGCATAATAGCAAGACTGACATTAAGGACCAAATTATGCAAGTAATTCAATGACAACTCGAAGCTGACCAAAAAATTGAAGATTTTAATAAAACATAATCTTATGTGGGTTATGTGATAGCTGAAGGTGGGACATTTAGGTCAATCAGTAATGTATTGTGAAGCCGACAAAATTGAAAAAAGAGTTTTACAAAACTTTTACAGAGTTGTTGGAAAATTTAGGAAGGAGTGTGGTGATTAATATATTCCCAAACACAAAGAGAGTATATGGGAGGCATTAAAGTTTGAGGCAGGCAGATCTGTAACATACAGGTTCCCCACATTTAAGCTACATGGAGAGAAACATCCAATAGTTTCTCTTAAATCCTTTAAGGGAGTCATTCCTGATTAGATTAGATTAATACTAGTTCCATGGTTCATGAATACGATATTTCGTAATGCTGTGGAATGAGTCAAATATTCCAATACATGACATAATTAAGTTAATTTAACAACATAATTAAGTTAATATAACAACATTTTTTTTTCTTAATTTATATCTAAAAATTCCTCTATGGAATAGAAGGAGTTGTCATTCAGAAATTCTTTTAATGTCTTCTTAAGCACTTGTTGGTTATGTGTCAGACTTTTGATAATATTTAGTAAGTGACAAAATATTTCAGTGGCAGTATAATTCACCCCTTTCTGTGCCAAAGCTAGATTTAATCTTGAATAGTGAAGATCATCCTTTCTCCTAGTATTGTAGTTATGCACACTGCTATTACTTTTCAATTGGGTTTGGTTGTTAATAACAAATTTCATAAGAGAGTACATATACTGAGAAGCTACTGTGAATATCCCTAGATCCTTAAATAAATGTCTGCAGGATGATCTTGGGTGGACTCCAGCTAATATTCTGATTACACGCTTTTGTGCAATAAATACTTTATTCCTCAGTGATGAATATGGTGCCATATGCAAGCAATGAGTGAAAATAGGTGTAGTAAGCTAATTTACTAAGGTGTTTATCACCAAAATTTGCAATGACCCTTATTGCATAAGTAGCTGAACTCAAACGTTTCAGCAGATCATCAATGTGTTTCTTCCAATTTAATCTGTCATCAATGGACACACCTAAAAATTTTGAATATTCTACCTTAGCTATATGATTCTGATTAAGGTCTATATTTATTAATGGTGTCATACCATTTACTGTACGGAACTGTATGTACTGTGTCTTATCAAAATTCAGTGAGAGTCCATTTACAAGGAACCAATTAGTAATTTTCTGAATGACATTATTGACAATTTCATGAGTTAATTCTTGTTTGTCAGGTGTGATTACTATACTTGAATCATCAGCAAAGAGAACTAACTTTGCCTCTTCATGAATATAGAATGGCAAGTCATTAATATATATTAAGAACAACAAAGTACCCAAGACCGACCCTTTTGGAACCCCATTCTTCATAGTTCCTCATTTTGAGGAGTGTGCTAATCTTTGCATGTTATGAGAACTGCTTATTTCAACTTTCTGCACTCTTCCAGTTAGGTACGAATTAAACCATTTGTGCACTGTCCCACTCATGCCACAATACTTGAGCTTGTGTAGCAGAATTTCATGATTTACACGATCAAAACCCTTTGAGAGATTACAAAAAATCCCAATGGGTGGTGTTCGGTTATTCAGATCATTCAAAATTTGATTGGTGAAAGCATATATGGCATTTTCTGCTGAAAAACCTTTCTGGAAACCAAACTGACATTTTGTTAGTACTTATTTTTTCAGGTATGTGAAGCTACTGTTGAATACATTACTTTCTCAAAAATTTTGGATAAAGCTGTTAGAAGGGAGATTAGACAATAATTGTTGACATCAGATCTATCCCCTTTTTATGCAAAGGTATAACAATAGCATATTTCAGTCTATCAGGGAAAATGCCCTGTTCCAGAGAGCTATTTCACAGGTGGCTGAGAATCTTACTTATCTGTTGAGAACAAGCTTTTAGTATTTTGCTGGAAATGCCATCAATTCCATTTGAGTTTTTGCTTTTAAGCAAGTTTATTATTTTCCTAATTTCAGAGGGAGAAGTGGATGAGATTTTAATTGTATCAAAATGCATAGGTATGGCCTCTTCCATTAACAGCCTAGCATCTTCTAATGACACCTGGATCCTTCTATATCCACAACATTTAGAAAATGATTATTAAAAATATTTTCAACTTCTGACTTTTTGTTTGCAAAGTTCAGAGTTGCTGATTTCAGACATGATACACATACTTCTGGATTTTTTAATAACTTTTCTTAATGTAGCACAGTAGTTTTTATAATGTTTGATAGTTTCTGGGTCACTACTCTTTCTTGCTGTCAGATGCATTTCCCTTTTCCAGTTACAAGATATTTTTATACCCTTAGTAAGCCATAGTTTGTTACATGGTTTCTTACAAGTATATTTAACTATTTTCTTGGGGAAGCAGCTTTCAAATGCATTTACAAAAGCGTCATGAAATAAATTATATTTTAAATTGGCATCAGGTTCATGGTACACCTCATCCCAGTCTAACTGCTGTAGGCTTTACCTGAAATTTGCAATTGTTAAATCGTTGACTGAATGTACTACTTTGGAGGACTGTTTAGTACTGCTGAATGGAGCTATGTCATATATTGTAACTAGCTGTGCACCATGATCAGAAAGACCATTCTCAACAGGCTGAGCATTTATCTGGTTAAACTTATCTTGGTCTATAAAGAAGTTATCTATCAGTGAGCTGTTATCCTTTACCAACTGAGTAGGAAAATCAATGACGGGTGTCAAATTGAAAGAACCGAGTAATGCGTCAAGGTAATTTTTCCTATTACCCTCTTTCAGAGAATCTACATTGAAGTCCCATGAAACATGAAATGATTCACAGAGGATTCGTTTTCTAATTAATCATTTAGAGGGGGAAGCATTCCAGTGGAGGATGTTGCACCAAGATGAATTTTGCATGTATAGCAAATTTGAGAGACAATTTTAAGAAACTACTGGTCAGGAGGAGCTCGGTGTAAGCTACGGTTACAGCTGCTTTGTCCACACCACTTAGGACATTTGGATGTGCTAGAAACACTGGAAAATGAGAATAAAAAACGCTTCAGTTATCCCAAATATTATGCTAGGGAGAAGGAAAATGGTGGAAAACTGACCAATAGAGAGTTACCAAATGGAAATGAAACATGGGCAATAGAGAAAGGAAATCTGAGAGAATGTTCCCATGCATGGCAGAATACAAATTCAACTAACAAGAAACATATTCAGGATTCACAGGGTTATCATAAGAATAATCACAAAAATAATTATTAAACAACAGAATGTAGCAACGATCAAACTAAACATAGTGAACAATGAGAGGTACACTTAGTGAGGTTTCAAGCTAGGTGAAAATTGTGAGACGAGCTGTTGAAAGAACAAGTGAGGGAAAACATAGAACTGTTTAAACCACTTTTTACTGGAAAAATATGACAGGACAGAATTAATGTGCTTCTTGACTCAAGAAGTGATATAATTATTAAAAATAAGACGTATTTTGAAGATGAACTGTGTGGCAGTAGTTTCCCTGCTTTACCAGCACCTGAAGTCAAAATATTTGGAGTTACAGTAATTACTAGGAATGTAATGACAGAGAAAGAGTGAGTTAGCTTTAAAATAGAAGGATTAGAATATAAGCAACCTAGGCTTGTACTGAACATTATAAAACTCTTAATTTTGGGTACTGATTGGATGATTACTCCTCATGTCGTCACTGATTTTAGCAGAGAAATTGTAAGTTTTGCAATTTTACTTTTTGTAGAAATGGCTTATCAATTTAAGATGCTGCATTTTGGCCTTTATGTCTCAGTTTCAGTTTTTATTACAGCTTTAAACCAAATAATTGGTAATGAAGTATGTGATATGATGTTGACGTAGGTTGAAGATATTGTGATTCTTAACTCTACATGGGAGAATCACTGTGAAACTATGGAGAGACTGTTTCAACGGCCAAAAAGTGGAGAAATGAATCTTAGAATAAGCAAATCACAATTTAGATGCCAGAGAGATCTGTAAATGTATTCTTAGGTTAATAACAATTAATTCTGAAATTGTATGTATTTGGTCCTAGTAGGCAGTAAGAGGTGGTGGAATTGGAAGCATATGTTTATCTAGATTGAATATTTGACTGCTCATGGAATGTAGTCCTGTACAAAATGACTATTAATCTGATTTTCTGAACAATGTACAAAGTAAACGATTTTATAAGTTGACTAACTTTACTATTTAAAACCATGGGTGGACATTAGGGGATGTCAATTCATGTTCTAAGGGTGCAAAAATTTGGCATCCTTCCTGTTCCATAGATATGAAAAGCAAGATGAAACACTTTCATCTCCAGAACTATGGTATTTTATTATTAATTCAAAAGCACTGTGAGTTTCAGATATTCCACTGAGTTATTAGGTGGTGGCATGGCTCCTGTCTTGCTCACCTACTGAGTTTAAATATTGGGTGCAAGCTGCTGCCAAATGTCAGATGGTTGCTGGCAAAGACCAAAAAGAACTGTGACATAATAATAAAAATAATGATGGAGTATAACAATATTATGAGAATATAGCAGAGATGCTAAGTCGCAGATAGGCACAGCAAAAAGATTTTCACGCTTAAAGCTTTTGGCCAATGGCCTTTGTCAACAATAGACACATCCATCCTGGATTTTCCATTTTTTGATAATGGAGTAAAATACATATATGTTGGATTCGAACTGGAATGAACTGATGTGCAACATTTTTAATGAAAAGAGCTCGTGTAAGCTACATGAATATTATTAATAAAAGTTAATACCTGTACATTCTGGTAATAATTGGTATTTTAACAAAATATATAATTTGATTTCATCTGTGTACAAGGGATATGAGCAAGGTTCCAGGATAGAGATAATACGGAAATATAATCTGATATCCATGACTCAAGAAGTAATAAGCAACTAGACCATCACAAAAATAAAATTTTTAACACTTCAAACAATGGGCACACCAGGTTGGGATTCAACAATGTAGGAAAAGGTAGTTTGCTACTTGCAATAGAATGAATTTTCACTCTGTAGTGGAGTGTGCGCTGATATGAAACTTTCCTGGTGGATTAAAATTATGTGCCAGACCGAAACTCGAACTCGGAACATTTGCCTTTCACAGGCAGGTGCTCTACCGACTGAGCTACCCAAAGATCGATCCGTCCTCACAGTTTTGCTTCCACCAGTACCTTGTCTCCTACCTTCCAAACTTCACAGAAGTATTGCAAGGTTTGCAGGAGAGCTTCTGTGAAGCTTGAAAGGTAGAAGTCATGCAAGGTCCACAGGAGAACTTGTGTGAAAGTTGGAAGGTAGGAGGTGAGGTACTGGTGGAAGTAAAGCTGGTAGGATGGGTCATGGGTTGTGCTTGGGTAGCTACGTTGGTAGAGCACCTGCCTGCAAAAGGTTCCAAGTTTGATCTCGGTCCAGCATACAGTTTTAATCTGCCCATAAAGTTTCGTATCAAAGCACACTTGGCTGCAGAGGGAAAATTAATTGTGAAAATAATCGCCCAGGCTGTGGCTAAGCCATTTTTTCTGCAGTATAATTTCCTCTAGGAGTACTAGTCTTGCATGGTTCTCAGGAGAACTTCTGTGAGGTTTGGAAGGTAGGAGATGAGGTATTGGTGGAAGTAAAGCTGTGAGGACAGTTCGTGAGTCTTTCTTCGGTAGCTCAACTGGTAGAGAATCTGCCCACAAAAGGGAAAAGTCCCAAGTTTGAGTCTCAGTCTGGCATGCAGTTTTAACCTGGTATGCCTTTTTCTCTCTCTTTCTTGTTCTGATTAAGGCTGTGAAAGCGTATATGTAAGTGTATTTTAATTGTGCCTACCTGCAACTTACTGTGTCATCTTTATAGTAAGTAGCAGTCTATTTTTTCTTACATCTTTAACATTTTAGTCATTCATTCATTCAGTTGGTCATTTATCTTACTGCCTTGGCTTTTGCTGTTACTAATGCACTCTGGTGAGAAACAGGGCAGGAAGTACAATTGAATGGCTTTGACATAAAAGGAACCAAGCCCCAGTTTAACATAGCTATACCCATACATGAACATGTGAACTCTTTTAACACACACAATATTTTATTTAAATAGAACCAAGTGCCACCCCATGAACCATGGACCTTGCCGTTGGTGGGGAGGCTTGCGTGCCTCAGCGATACAGATGGCCGTACCGTAGGTGCGACCACAACGGAGGGGTATCTGTTGAGAGGCCAGACAAACGTGTGGTTCCTGAAGAGGGGCAGCAGCCTTTTCAGTAGTTGCAGGGGCAACAGTCTGGATGATTGACTGATCTGGCCTTGCAACATTAACCAAAACGGCCTTGCTGTGCTGGTACTGCGAACGGCTGAAAGCAAGGGGAAACTACAGCCGTAATTTTTCCCGAGGACATGCAGCTTTACTGTATGATTAAATGATGATGGCATCCTCTTGGGTAAAATATTCCGGAGGTAAAATAGTCCCCCATTCGGATCTCCGGGCGGGGACTACTCAGGAGGATGTCGTTAGCAGGAGAAAGAAAACTGGCATTCTACGGATCGGAGCGTGGAATGTCAGATCCCTTAATCGGGCAGGTAGGTTAGAAAATTTAAAAAGGGAAATGGATAGGTTGAAGTTAGATATAGTGGGAATTAGTGAAGTTCGGTGGCAGGAGGAACAGGACTTCTGGTCAGGTGACTGCAGGGTTATAAACACAAGATCAAATAGGGGTAATGCAGGAGTAGGTTTAATAATGAATAGGAAAATAGGAATGCGGGTAAGCTACTACAAACAGCATAGTGAACGCATTGTTGTGGCCAAGATAGATACGAATCCCACACCTACTACAGTAGTACAAGTTTATATGCCAACTAGCTCTGCAGATGATGAAGAAATTGAAGAAATGTACGAGGAAATAAAAGAAATTATTCAGATAGTGAAGGGAGACGAAAATTTAATAGTAATGGGTGACTGGAATTCGAGTGTAGGAAAAGGGAGAGAAGGAAACATAGTAGGTGAGTATGGATTGGGGCTAAGAAATGAAAGAGGAAGCCGCCTAGTAGAATTTTGCACAGAGCACAACTTAATCATAGCTAACACTTGGTTTCAGAATCATGAAAGAAGGTTGTATACGTGGAAGAACCCTGGAGATACTAAAAGGTATAAGATAGATTGTATAATGGTAAGACAGAGATTTAGGAACCAGGTTTTAAGTTGTAAGACATTTCCAGGGGCAGATGTGGACTCTGACCACAATCTATTGGTTATGAACTGTAGATTAAAACTGAAGAAACTGCAAAAAGGGGGGAAATTAAGGAGATGGGACCTGGATAAACTGAAAGAACCAGAGGTTGTACAGAGTTTCAGGGAGAGCATAAAGGAACAATTGACAGGAATAGGGGAAAGAAATACAGTAGAAGAAGAATGGGTAGCTCTGAGGGATGAAGTAGTGAAGGCAGCAGAGGATAAAGTAGGTACAAAGACGAGGGCTGCTAGAAATCCTTGGGTAACAGAAGAAATATTGAATTTAATTGATGAAAGGAGAAAATATAAAAATGCAGTAAATGAAGCAGTCAAAAAGGAATACAAACGTCTCAAAAATGAGATCGACAGGAAGTGCAAAATGGCTAAACAGGGATGGCTAGAGGACAAATGTAAGGATGTAGAAGCTTATCTCACTAGGGGTAAGATAGATACTTCCTACAGGAAAATTAAAGAGACCTTTGGAGAGAAGAGAACCACGTGTATGAATATCAAGAGCTCAGATGGCAGCCCAGTTCTAAGCAAAGAAGGGAAGGCAGAAAGGTGGAAGGAGTATATAGAAGGTTTATACAAGGGCGATGTACTTGAGGACAATATTATGGAAATGGAAGAGGATGTAGATGAAGACGAAATGGGAGATACGATACTGCGTGAAGAGTTTGACAGAGCACTGAAAGACCTGAGTCGAAACAAGGCCCCCGGAGTAGACAACATTCCATTAGAACTACTGACGGCCTTGGGAGAACCAGTCCTGACAAAACTCTACCAGCTGGTGAGCAAGATGTATGAGACAGGCGAAATACCCTCAGACTTCAAGAAGAATATAATAATTCCAATCCCAAAAAAAGCAGGTGCTGACAGATGTGAAAATTACCGAACTATCAGTTTAATAAGCCACGGCTGCAAAATACTAACGCGAATTCTTTACAGACGAATGGAAAAACTGGTAGATGCAGACCTCGGGGAGGATCAGTTTGGATTCCGTCGAAATGTTGGAACACGTGAGGCAATACTGACCTTACGACTTATCTTAGAAGAAAGATTAAGAAAAGGCAAACCTACGTTTCTAGCATTTGTAGACTTAGAGAAAGCTTTTGACAATGTTGACTGGAATACTCTTTTTCAAATTCTAAAGGTGGCAGGGATAAAATACAGGGAGCGAAAGGCTATTTACAATTTGTACAGAAACCAGATGGCAGTCATAAAAGTCGAGGGGCATGAAAGGGAAGCAGTGGTTGGGAAAGGAGTGAGACAGGGTTGTAGCCTCTCCCCGATGTTATTCAATCTGTATATTGAGCAAGCAGTAAAGGAAACAAAAGAAAAATTTGGAGGAGGTATTAAAATTCATGGAGAAGAAGTAAAAACTTTGAGGTTCGCCGATGACATTGTAATTCTGTCAGAGACGGCAAAGGATTTGGAAGAGCAGTTGAACGGAATGGAAAGTGTCTTGAAAGGAGGATATAAGATGAACATCAACAAAAGCAAAACTAGGATAATGGAATGTAGTCAAATTAAATCGGGTGATGCTGAGGGAATTAGATTAGGAAATGAGACACTTAAAGTAGTGAAGGAGTTTTGCTATTTAGGAAGTAAAATAACTGATGATGGTCGAAGTAGGGAGGATACAAAATGTAGACTGGCAATGGCAAGGAAAGCGTTTCTGAAGAAGAGAAATTTGTTAACATCGAATATAGATTTATGTATCAGGAAGTCGTTTCTGAAAGTATTTGTTTGGAGTGTAGCCATGTATGGAAGTGAAACATGGACGATAACTAGTTTGGACAAGAAGAGAATAGAAGCTTTTGAAATGTGGTGCTACAGAAGAATGCTGAAGATTAAATGGGTAGATCACATAACTAATGAGGAGGTATTGAATAGGATTGGAGAGAAGAGAAGTTTGTGGCACAACTTGACTAGAAGAAGGGATCGGTTGGTAGGACATGTTTTGAGGCATCAAGGGATCACAAATTTAGCATTGGAGGGCAGCGTGGAGGGTAAAAATCGTAGAGGGAGACCGAGAGATGAGTACACTAAGCAGATTCAGAAGGATGTGGGTTGCAGTAGGTACTGGGAGATGAAGCAGCTTGCACAGGATAGAGTAGCATGGAGAGCTGCATCAAACCAGTCTCAGGACTGAAGACAACAACAACAACAACAACAACAGAACCAAGTGATGTCTAGGCCATGTTGGCATGTGTGAACACTTGAACTAACTACCAAATAACACACACACACACACACACACACACACACACACACACACACACACACAGCACTAGATATGTGGTAAAATTGCCATGTCGACTGATCAAGAAGGAAATGAAGAAGAAAATAGTCCTCGGAGAGGGAGAAGTATAATAGAGAAAAGGAAGAGATATGATTTAGAGGTTAGTCTGGCATACTGTATTGTACAATTTTATTTATTTAGGCTACTGCAATAATTACCTTTCATTAATGCATTGCATTTAATAATAATTAAAAGCAATAATTATTGTTTTTGTACAGATTAGACAAATTCCTCTACCACCAACAGCAGAATTAATGGCAGTACAAGTATGAGTAGGCCACAATATAATCAGTTCTCATTTGTTGCTCATGAGCCTAGAGCAAGTGTGTTAAAGTATTTTAGTCACTATGATTAGCAGGGCTGTTATTTTATGATGATTACCTGTTCAATGATAGATCGTTGGACTTTTTATCGTGTTCCAGTTTTCATATTTTATATGAACAACATCAATATGTTTCACTGTTTTGGAAGTAATTGCATGAATATTTGATTTTGTGGCTACACGACAGTTCCACTAACAGATACAATTTTCCAATATTTCATCTGTGGCTTGTGTTTTCCATGCTTGAAATAAAGTTTTAGCACATTTTGTCCATATTATTAATAATAAAAAATCACAGTCCTCATAATTAGACATTGTTCAGGTTTGCAATGTAAAGTGAACAGATTACTCAGCACAAAAGGTGGCAAAGACGAATGTATCACATGATGTAATAACTCCTACTTGCTTTATTCTTAGAATAAAGTGCCTACTGATGTGGCCACATATTACTGAAATGAACGTGGATACAATTTTGAACAATCTGATGATTTACAAGATCCAGATTACACTCTAGATCACTCAGGTTTGAGTGATGAGGAATGGAATGGGAAGGAAAATGTAGAAGAGGACAAAGGTAATATGCAAAGAGATATATTTATTAATAGTGAAGAAATAACTCCAAATAAAGGAGCAGGTAGACGTAACAATGAAAGACATTTCAGTCTAGGAAGAAACTCAAGAACAGCCACAAACAGCATTTTTCAGTGACAGATGTGTACTGTATTCCAAAGATCTACAATGATTTTACCTGCAACTGTTCCAAAAAGGTGCAAAGATAATGTTCCTAGTGAATCCACAAAGCAAATATTTAAAAAGTTTTGGGACTTAGGATCTTATGATTGCCAGACTGTTTTCACTGCTGCACTTATTAAAGAGGTGAATACTAGAAGGAAGAAATTATTTTCTAATAAAGGGTAGTACATAAATTATCACAAACACTCTGGAGTGCATATTTGTAGGTAAATGTTTTTAGAAACTGTGGGAATGTCAACAAAATGAGTACACACAGCTCTCAGTAAAATGTGATCTGACTGTGTAATTGACAAGAAGGGAACTAACTGGAAATGTGTACATCATGTTTCTCCAGAAGAAATTCAGAGTGTGAAGAATCAGCTTAATAAGTCTTCATGATTTAAATCCCACTACTGTCGCAGGGAGAGTGTCAATACAGAATATATGCCCACAGAACATGACTTATACAAGGAAGAGAATGCACAGAATGACACAGGAAGTTGCACTTGCTGTAGGAAGATACTTCTCACAAATTTTAATGTAAAAAGAAAGAAGCTGAGGAAAGATAGCTGCAATGAATGTGACAGTTTTCATGCAAAGATGCAGATCTAAAATAATATTACTGATGGGAAAGAAATTGAGGTTGATTTCAATTCGCACTTCTTATAAGCTAAAGATACAAGAGAAGCAATGAATAATGACCTTCAAACTGCAAAAGAAAGTGAACACATGGAAACTTTATGTTATGACATACAGAAAACATTGCCCCTACCAAGAATCCCAACAAATTTTATTTTTTACAAAATTCAAATATTTATATACAGTACAGTAATCCACACTTGAAAAGAAAACGAAGGTTTATGTTTGGATGGAAGATACTGCAGGAAGTGGGTTGCTGCTTGTGAGAACACATTCTTTCTTGTGTTGGAAGGAATGTGACAGATCTAAGTGTATGCTCTGACTTGTGGATGGCAGAACTGAAACACAAAAAATGTACTTATGATGAATACACTGTTTGATGATCTACATATGCTGAATTCTCTGATATTAAAGTACCTTATTTCAAGACACATTTATCTTCTAAATGATTAGAGATGTAGATTCTGCCCTCAAAGACCTACATTGACTATACTTTGGAGGACTACAGTAACATGATGTAAGGAAGTTGAAAAAGGAGGTAATTTGTTGTGACATGAATGCAGAAGGATGAATTCAAAGGGAAACAAAATCAGCCGGTTCACATTTCATGCCATAAACTTTAGTTAAATTTTAGAAGACCAAAGAAGTTGTTCTACAAATGAAAACTAGTCATTTGCAAGAAAATTTCATTCAAGTAGATATTAATAGCAAAGAGTGAGGGAGAAGTTCAGACAGATTTTGTATAGCTGAGTTGACTTCCTCATGGCCAGAACAAAAGTTAATAAGCAAAGAGAAACTTAAGAATCTTGAATCTATCACTTCATACAAAAAGATGTCTGGCCTTTCTATAAGAAACTAAATTCCAGTATTGACTTGGAAGATGAGAGTGGAACAGTTGCAGAATTCACAATGGAAGATGATGAATGAGTGGAATGCTAATGTGTATCATATGTTAATACCCAGTGATCTATTATCAAACCATCCCTGGGTCCTTATACATAGAATCAATTTGAATTCATTTAAAGAGAACTAACAGCCAATTTGAATGATGAGTGTATGAAGAGAGGTTAATATTTCAATTCAGTGGAATATGTACTAGTAAAACAGTCTAATGTGCATCTCAGTTATCTTAATGCCCTTTGCCAAAAACAGAAGTTTTTAAATTTTTAAACTCTAGATAACTTTAAAGAGCTTTCTCTGAGTTTGAAAAACTCGAGCTTGATGCCTTTTATGCAAAAACCACCCAGTTGAGACTGGACAAATGGATGGATGAAGTCCAAAAATGCTGTCATAAAACAAGTGAAGCCAAAACAGTGGTAATGAAAGTGAATAGGGAAAGCTGATCTTCAAACATGAAGCTAGATAATTATCCCCTGGAAAGTGTAAACCAAAAAGCTGTTCTGATCTTGAAAGTGTAACTTCTTCAGACAATTTAATCATGAAAGAGGCTACACATGGGTTCAGAAGAGCTTATGCTTTTATGTAACATGTTAAACAACTTATTTGGAGTACCAAGAAAAGCAAAATCTCTAATATACAACAGCTACTTCTGGATAGTCCTAAAATATGCTTCAGAAACATGCATTCTCATAAGGAGTGACTCATCTTGACTAAAGATGTCATCTCATAGTTCTTGAGGTTGAAATGCAGAAAATGAAAGCGGACAAAAGGTGAAATGAAAGGGTAAGGACATGGCTGGGAACTAAACAGCATTACTAGAGCAAGTTGGAATATCTAGACTCAAGTGGTTTGGGCACACATTAAGGATGGAACCAATGTGGGCAGCTTCAGTTAATCTGGAGATAAACTGAAGGGAGCCAGACCAAGACAATTCTGGATGGTAATTATAAATGTGAACTTTGCAGTGAGAGGAGAAACACTGGATGATGGCAAGAATAATAAGATTTTTCTTGACAGGGAAGTATGGAGGAGACTTGTGTGCAACACCTGGGAAAATGGAGCTGTTAGATGATGATGATGAACATTTAAAAAATCATTGAGAGAAAGACCAATGATGTGAAGGTAGTGTTAAAAAATGTTCACACCAGCAGTTCCAAATTGTTTAGAGAATGTACACAGTAATGTGTGGGCATGTTGTCTTGTGTACAAGTCTTCCATTGTCAGTATCAGGCCTCAGTTTTTGATTGTCTTTAGTCCACATTACATATTATTCACATTCTGGGCACCAAAACATTCAAAACAACTCACTTATTTTGTTCCAAACTGTATCTGCCATGATTTTTTGTACATATTAAAGATATTTGAAATTTTTATTTTATAAGACATTAAATAATGCAGTTGTTTCAAGTCTGTCATGACACAAGATATTACTTGCAACAGAGTCACAATGTGTAATGAAATTTCTTCAGTTATTGTTATACTGGAAAAAACACATGATGTCATTCATTGTTTTATGAGTATGTGACAACACTATCGGTATCTACCTCAGATGTAGTTACATGGCAACATTTCTGCACAACATTGCCTAGGACAGGGGTAGGCAACCACAAAGCCTTCACGATCTACTATTCTGTACCAACATATCAAAGTGATCTATTTTTAAAAATTCAATTGCTACACTTTTAATTTTTGGATACTGCTACTGTAAATGGCTCTGAGCACTATGGGACTTAACATCGGAGGTCACCAGTCCCCTAGAAGCTAGAACCACTTAAACGTAACTAACCTAAGGACATCACACACATCCATGCCCGAGGCAGGATTCGAGCCTGCGACTGGTACTGTAAAATAACTATTTAAAATAAAAGTTTTAAATCTTCACTATATATTTGAAACATAATAATTGTATTTCATAATATTCTCAAGTAGATTCTTTCATTAATAACACAAGAATTATTTTACATTTAATGTGAAATCTGAGTAGCTGTTTTGTCAATCATGTCCTTCATATTTGGTGTATAACTTGTTACACTTAGTTGAATACATGAGTCTAGATGTTCATCAGCCAACCTTGTTCTGTGTTTATTTTTAATAAAGTTCATATTTGAAAACAGTGATTTACACAGGCCTTTATTCTAAGAGCAACATTAACTAAGATAGGGTATTTCTCCTGAGGAATTAGAAGCCAACAGGTTTTGGGTTCTGTAACACTTTTGAGAAACAAATCATTTTTTAATGATATTATTTCAAGTTCAAGAGCTACCCTATCTATGTCAAAAACGCTTCCAATGGAAGAAAATATATTCAATAGTTCAATGTTAGCCCAAGGGAAAGATACAAACTGGGTTACCACTGAAATCTTTTAGAAGTCTAAAAACTGATAACTGAAATCATCCCTCAAATAGGAGATCATTATTGCATGACATTCACTATTGTTAAGATATCTTAATTTCTTCTGTTTGTGTCTTCAGAGTTGAAAAATGTCTTAATTCACTCTTCCTAAGGTGGCACTCCCACAAAAACAATTTTTCAGTAAAAGAATTTACTTCAGATATCCTATCAGCAATATCTTTGTCATTGCCTCAAAATTTCAAATTCAGCTCATTAAGCTATTCTGTTAGGTCAATTAAGAAAGCAGAATTCATAAGCCAGAGAGGATCTTCAATACTGACCAGCTATTCTCATCTTGTTTTTGCAAAAACAGTTTGATGTATGGTAAAAAGTTGTGGAAAAATTGCAGCACTTTTCCCCTTGCTGAGCCGCCGCACTTCAGTGTGGAGCAGAGCAGTAAATCTCCATACTGTAGTTCTAGTTCATTTGGCTAATCTTTGAAAAGTCTTCTTTAAAGAGAGTTAGACCTAATTTTGTTGACTATTTTACATCAGTATTCATAGTTTCATTCAAATTTAGAAACTTTCCACACAGGGACTTCTGGTGTAAAACACAGTGATATGTTAAAAACAGTGGAAAACTTTCATGTCTTTGGCACAGAGCAATAAAAACACTTTCAGACCCTCCCAAGGCTGGGGCTCCATCTGTGGTAATGCTTACAAGCTTGTGGCTAGGTATTTTCTCCGATAGAATGAGTTGCTTCATGGCAAAAAATATATCTTCTTCTCTTGTATGGTCTTCCAAAGACATTACTTTCATAGTTCTTCCCAGTAAAGTTAATAAAAACCATTCTTACAAAAACTGGCAACTGAGCAGTAGGGGAGAGTGGGGCACATTGAACCATAAAATATATTCTTCGTGTTACTCGTGCAATAATTTTATTACAGAGTTGTGATTGACAGATGTTACAGTTTAATCATTCAAGTATCAAATGGTCTTATATGACTGCATTGTCATTAATTGTTTTTTAGCTGCACACCTTTGAAGAAAATTGGGTAAATGGTTCATTGTGCCCCACATGTGGCGTACAATGAACCACTTTAAAGATGTTCATTGAAAGAACTTATTTACCATACAAAGTAAGTTTAAACGTACTTTAAACATAATGTTTACATATATTCCATGTGTGAATCATATAATTAAATCTGTAGGTACACAGTTGTTTTGGAATTACCGAACATCCATGGACTCGAACCAAATTCCAAATTTGAAATATGATTTTTGTCTCTTTGTCACACCATCAGTAGCAGGTCATGGGAGCATGTAAAGTATGTTGTTAGCTGGAACAAAAGCTTCATCCTTTACCTGAGGAAATGATACCTGATAGTCTCCTGTGTCACCCTTCAGTTTCAAAATCTTCCCCACATAGTAAACTGATGTTTTGTTTTTCAGTTCAAATTTGGTCAAAACAAAATCATCTGTTTCTGGTAATTTGTCCAAGTCTTCAAAGTTGTATTCAGATTCACCAGACACATCCACATTGGCATAGCTCTCTTCATAATGTGTCTCACTAATGTTGTCATCTGATTCCTGCTCATAAAGCTTCACGTTGACCTTTTTATTGGGATGTTTTGTGGCTTGCAACAAATCTTTCTCTGGTGTATCAGTTGCAATTAAACTTCGTCCTCTTATGTTTACTGCTCTTCTTTCTGTTCTCTGCTTTTGGATATCCTCAAATTATTTCAGGAGAAACTCCATTAGGAAAAGCTGTTTGGGTGTTAAGTACTGCAGATGGTCCTTCTTGCTGCACGTCTTGTGGCTGGCTGACAATGACCGAGGCTTGTCCTTTAGATCATCCATTCTTGATGTAATGTAGAGAATTAACATCTGAAGTTGATCTGTTTGCCTCTACGACCCTGTCTGTTACTTCACTGACCATAAAGTCTTCGTCAGTGAAGATATCTTCATCAAATAGAAATATTCCACATTTCTTGAAAGCCGAACATATGTTAGTGGGTGTCATTGATCTGTCATGAGCAATTTTGACACATACAGCTACATCATAAGTAGTGAGAGGAGTGCCTTTTTTGTGTAGGAGTTTTGAATTTAATGCTGAGATAAGTTCCCTTGAATGAAGAGAACACTCCTACATCTAGAGGCTGCAGTTTGTTTGAGGTATGTGGGGGCGCAGTTAGCATAACCACCCCGTTGGCTTTTGCTACATCTATTACCTCAATTGACAGATGGGTTTCTTGAATGTCTAAAATTAGAAGTGCATGATTGTCTTTGCTACTACTGAATTTGTGGATGAAATGTTTCACGACATCCACAAAAAGTTCGCTATTCAGCCAGCCACTCTTTATTGCTAACCCCAGGGTGCCTGTTGCTGTATTACTTATCATACGTTGTTTAAAATGACTCGAGGAAATGTCATTGCTGGGGGTAGGGGAAAGTACCACCTGCACCGATTATGCAACAGGTGGTCTGTAAGACACCACGTTCTCCACTAGTAGCTTGAGAAAAGCTGTTTACTTCCCTTTTGTGCCACTACCTTTGGAAGGCTATCTGGTACAGTTGTGGTACTTGCTTCATCCAGATTGAAAACCCTTGTACCACCAGCGAAAGTAGGATATCTCTGGTAAAGGTCTTTCGTGTTTTTGAAGAAATTCGAAACAGTATACTGATTAAAGGATGTTGCTCTGGATAAGCTGCAGACCTCTGGGGTTCAGATACTTAAACTGGGATTTCGTTTCATGAACCCATAGAACCAGTCTACACCAGCCATTCCCTCCATCCAGTTCTCAGGATATTTCAGACCATTTTTCACAGCCAGTTCACTTGCTAAGCCCCTGCATGTTTTAGTGTCAACACCAAAGCATATCTTAGAAGAATTCAACAAATACTCCACTAATTCTTTCTCCTGCTCCACAGAAAGTACCTTTAGATTTTCATAGTTTGGTGTCAATCTTTCACTGGAACCACATTTAATGTTTTGAACATATTATTGAAGAGTAGGGTAAGGTATTGAATGAAATTTAGCTGCTTGGCAAACTGACATACCCTTATTAAGAAGATCTTGTACAGCTTCTTGCATAACATCATGGTCAGTTTTACCTCTGTCCGTCTTCCTGCGGTACAAATGAACCATCTTCAAATGTGATAATATAAAACAGGACTGCTGAACGTCTGTAATTTCAAAGCCTTAAATACCTACACATATGTATTTACCGTGCTAAGGAAACAAAGTACAGAATGCTTGTATTGGAGAATTAAAATATTCCTGGGGCACAATGGACCACCCTGGGGCACAACGAACCATGGCTCATTGTGCCCCGGGAGAGCTTGGTTCAGTCTGCCCCAACTGTACATATTTCAGACAAAGCTCATGTGAGGTTATGTATGAACATTGTTAATATTTGAAGATTTATATTATTAAAATACAGTATTGATATTGTTACAATGACCTACTTTCTCTCAAATTTGGTGACAAAGGACTGAACAAAATTCAATCTATCTATGTCTCCAGAAATTCCTTCACTGTCGCAAAACTAACATATCACCAGTACAACACTAATGGTGGGAATTAGATCCTGCAGAAAACAAATGGCAGTACTGACAACATATGCACAGAGGAAAAAATAATTTACCACCTTATACTGAAATTATGCTACCTGATTCATTGTGCCCCGTGGTTCAGAGTGCCCCACTCTCCCCTACCTGTTGCATCAATGGACTCATCTATTTGCATTGAAAACTAACAGCACTCGTCCAAATCTGTTTTTAGTTGAGAGGAAACATCACTACACATATTTTTAACTCTCCTTTTGACTGTTCTTGATGAAAGTTGAAGGGATTCAACAGCAGCAACTATTTCAGACTTGTTCTTGAAATTATGAAACAACTCGTCAGCAGCTTCTTGAAATGCTTCTTTTATGAATTCACCATCTTCCAAAGGTTTCTTTCTTTTTGCCAATACATTCAAAACATGATAAGAAGCAAGAGTGGCAGCAACACTTTTGTTTACTGGTTTCATGAACATGCTTTGTTGAACACTTAATTGATTTTTAAGTTTCTTGATTTTCTCTTTTCTCAGTTTGGAATTTAAAGGAAACTCGGTGTTAACATGTGGGTGCACAGGGGATGCGTGTGTGGGGTTCGTGTCCCGGTGTCCGTCTCTTGTCTGCTCCTTCCATGGCCCTTGGTCTGTTGACATTTGTCTTTTTCACAAATGCAATCTTAGCATCACACAATAAACAAATGAAAAATTTTGTGTTCCCATTTGGAATGAAAATGATAAATTTTATGTTTTTTGGATACACATCTCATTATACGTGAAGTCGCTGCACTACTCATACATTCTCGAAAAGTGTCAACAAGGTATGCAACTACGCATGCTCAGTGCTGAGTACTGACATCACAAAAAAGTTCTACCTATGTCTTATCCACACTCTATTACATTGCAGAAGGTGGTAGTACACGGCACGAAACTCAGCACCTTCTCCTGACACATATCGAACACATTTCACAAAGATCAGTGAAACAGTACAGCAATGAGAGGTGTGCAGGTGGTGGCTGATTTAAATTTTAGAGGTTCAAGGTTGATGTTGATACCAGTTGTACGCTGTTATTAACAAATAAAACAAATTGTATCGAACGAGCACGCATTTTTACTGCTACGGAAAACCACTGACGATTTTATTTAACCATTTTTCTTTTGTACTCTCAGTACTCGTGCGATCTACCAAATAAGCACTCGCGATCTACCAGTAGATCGTGATCGATGTGTTGCCGACCCCTGGTCTAGGACAACTTACTTCACATTCCCTACAGGAGTGATACATAGGCGGCTGTTGAATATCTCTAGATTCCTTGATTATTTGTTGTTCTTACAACTTTAACAGCAGGCCTTTGTGGGATAGTTAACTAGCTTCAAACATTTGCCAGTCCAGTCTTTGGTATTTCTGTCTTACACTACTGTCAGTCAAAGGAGACAGTTACCATTTGCACTGCCCTACTTTGTATGTTTCATATCCAATTAGTCCTGTTTAATATAGATGCTACACACTTGTACGATATTCTAGGATGGGACACAACTGACAATATTCCATCTTTCCATGTCACTGGGAAGTTCACAATAATAGATTAATTAGGAAGATGAAGAAAGTTCTTGAGTACAACTGGCAATGACAATACTTAGGTGGTGATTCACTAGAGAGTAATGATGTTACTGTGATTCATTGATTTTTACCCCAGTTACCTTTGTTTCTTCACAACAGAGAAAAATCATGTAATATACAATAATCAATATGTACAAAACAAAATGGAACACATACATTTGTCACCATGCTGTCATGATGCTCTCTCATTGCATTCAGTGAATACATACATTTGGTGTATATTGGCCAAATATTCCATCAGTAAAATTAGCCAGTGTTGTTTATCACTGTTAATGTACAAATAACATTGCTGGGAAAACAATCCCAAGACAGAACTGAGCAGTACTGAAGAAAACTGAAGGGTGAAGTGTAAAGTGAGCAATACAGTTTGCAACAAGTACCACGAATGAATGGAACAAATTTGTTCCCAAACCAGACACACACAGCTCATGCCCTCATCATTTTACAGATACAAAGCTAACTGGGGTATGAAAATGAAATGCAATTACTTTCTAATGAGCCACTGGAGACCATGGGTTCCTTTACCATAATACTCAGAATATATACCAAACAATCTCCAAAATTTTGTCAGTGGAGTTCACACTCTTCAAAAAAGATAATCCAGCCTGAGATTCTGGAGCTGATAGTCATATGTGCATGTGGTGCACATGCTTGTGTGTTACACTTTTGCTGGTGAAGGCTGTGGCCAAGAGCTTTACTTAAGTGTCTTTTAATTGTAACTGTCTGCAATGTCTCCTTTATGGTAAATAGCGCCCTGTCTTTTCCTACATTGTTAATATCCTACCTGAAGTTTGTATTGTTTGATAATCTGGAGTAAGTGTTTCAATTAGTCACCCAGTTGTACAATCAGTTAGGACCTTTGAAATAGACAGGGTGATGGTTTATTCCATCTCTGGCTCATTGTCTTGAATTCTTGTACACATAACTTGAAATATGTTCTTTAACATTCATTCTGGAAGCCTTGGCCACATATGACAGATTTGTGAACATGTGCTCAAAGTTTGTAGAATGAAACACACTAAATGCCAGTAGTTGTGGCAATAGCTAAATACTCTCAGGACTCATCTCATCCATGAAGAGGCGCCACCTTGCTTGGAGCAGTGGCTCACCATCCTGCATGTGCAGATTCAGAAATGGGCTACTCCAATAGATGTCTATTGATCCTTCATGATGGGACAACATCTAGTATTATCTGATAGGAGGACCACTTTCAATCATAAATAGCACTACAACAGTCACTTTGGAACCTTAAAATGTTTTGTGAAACCACAGGAGGCAAAAATTGTTAGCATTCCATGCACATCTCCTGACGTATTTCAAAGTGTGATTGCATGAACTTTTTTCTAAGATCTTTCATGTGTGGTAACCAGGTGTATTTCTTGTCAGTGATTAGTCCAAAAAGATACATATCATTTCACATTTAAAATAGTTTCCATCTTTTTTAACTTTAATTTGTTAAAAAAGATAAAACATTGCAAAAATAACTATCTTACATTAAAACCTGAAATCAGTATTTCCTGCCCATTCTTCCAGCCTTCAGCTACACAGCTGTAGCTTTCATATTGTGGATGTAACAATGAGCAAAAGGTGTCAAAATCATTCACAACCAGCAAATACTTGACAGGACTTCTTAATGAGAATAAAATGCTATGGACGCCTATTGCAAATCATATTATACTTAAAATACTGCCTTGAGGAACCCATTATCCACAGTAAAATTGTTTGATGTAGCACCACTGATATGTTCATTGAAATAGTAGTGTGACCCTTGGAAAGGCTGAACAAAAGTTGGCAGATGTCCTCAAAAGCACCATTTGTGGAATTCGAGACTTCTTCTCAAGACTTTTTAACTACTGCATATGCTGAGGTTTTACTCTTGTAAGGAAAAAGACAGATTGCTACTTAATGTAAAGAAGACACTTTAAGTAGCAGGCTTGACTAAGGGATGCTCACACATTAGCTTTCAGTCACAACTTTTGTCAGAAAAAGAAATAGGAACACACACACATGTGCATGAGACATGGTTACTTGTGTGAATGGATGTGTGCGTGTGTGTTTCTGTTTCCTTTTCTGATGAAGGCTGTCACTGAAAGCTAATAGCTACTTGCCTTTTCGTTGTGCCTGTCTGTAACTTAATCTTTATGGTAAGTAGCAATCTACCTCTTCCTTACATCATTGATATTCCAATATGGAGTTTCCATTGTTTGAGTTCTTACTCTCACAGTTTGAAAGGCTGCATGATTTTCTACTAATGAGTTACATTTATACTTCTGAAAAGTCTCATGAGTGTCCATTTTTACCAGTTTGCATCCCTTACTCTGCCAGGGAGGAGGAGATTAGTGTTTAACGTCCCGTCGACAACAAGGTAATTAGAGACAGGGGACAAGCTCAGACTAGGGAAGCATGGGCAAGGACACTGTCCGTGCCCTTACAAAGGAACTATTCCAGCATCTACCTGAAATGATTTAGGGAAATCTCAAAAAACCTAAATTAGGATGGCCGGAGATGGGTTTTGAACCATCATCCTCCCAAATCGAACAGGAGTGAAGATCCAGACAAGGTTACCAGGCTGGTAGGCAACAGGGCGGTGGCTCGCGTCTTACCTTCAGCAGTTGTTTTCTTGAGCCTGCAGTGTGCAGAGTCAGGTTAACTGCCAAGCTTCCTCAGTTCTGGTTAACACCTGGCCAATGTAGTTGTCCATATCATCAGGATGTTACGGAAACACAGTGTCCATTGTTGCAGTCGCCTCATGCCCATGCAGCAGAAAAAATTACATAAATCCTGTGGTGTCTTGTTTGGCAGTGTTGTAGCAAACGTCATGAAAAGTAGCACCTCATCCCAGTTGCTCTTCCCAACATTGACAGCATGTCGGCCAAGTTCTTATTAGGGCATTCAGTAAGGCAATTAGTTTGCAGATGGTAGGCAGTCGTCATGTGATGAGTAATGTTGCACAGACGGTTTATCTCTGTCACAAGATTCCATTGAAAAACTTTCCTTCGATCCGTAATTAATGACCTTGGGGCACCTTGTTTTAATACAATGTCTTCCACGAAGAATTTGGCTACCTCGGATGCTTCGGCTGTTTTCACGGCTTTTGTAATGGCATAGCATGTCAGATAATTAGTGCAAACAATAATCCACCTATTGTCACTAGCAGACATTGGAAATAGTCCAAGGAGGTCAATCACAATGCACTGGAAAGAATTGGTATGAGTCAGCACGGTGGTTTCTGGGGACCTGTCTTTCTCCTCTGGCACTCTCGACAGTGTGACACATAGTGACGGACACTCCTAAATAAATACAGCCAGAAAAATCTCCTGTGGACTCTATCATAGGTCTTAATAAATCCTAAATATCCAGCCTTAGGTGTGCCATAGAATTTCTGTAGAACATCTAAGCGCATGTGTTTAGGAATCACTGGTAGCCACCTCTTTCCAAACAATTCAAAGTTTTTCTTGCCATGTAGTCCATTAACTACCTTAAATCGTCCTTTCACATCCTCTGACCAATTTAAGGCAAATGTTATTTGAGATATCTTGGCGTCCTTCTTCTGCTCAGCAGAGGTCTTGGAGTGCAGAAAGACAGTCACTATCTTCATCAAAGTCTTGATGGTCTTGCACAGGGTTTCTTGAGAGACAGTCGGATTCTTGGTGTTTTCTTCCACTTTTGTACACTATGGTAATGTCATACTCTTGAAGACATAGTGCCCACATGGCGAGTCGTCCTTTTGGATCCTTAAGACCTGTCAGCCAACAAAGTAAATTATGGTATCTAACAACTGTGAATGGCCTTCCATAGAGATACTGTCGAAATTTGCACATGGCCCAGATCACAGGAAGACATTCTCTTTCTGTGGTTGAGTAGTTTCTCTCAGCTTTTCTGGGTGCCCTAGAAGCATACACTATAACCTTCTCTTTTCCATCCGAAATTTGCACCAGAACAGCACCGATCCCATACCCACTGCTATCTGTGTGTAGTTCTGTAGGTGCTCTCTCATCATACAGACCAAGTACAGGGTCAGTCGACAGAGCTTTTCAAAGCACATAAAAAGAGTCTTGTTGGGCACCACCCCAGATACATTTAGCATTAGCTTTCAACAACTCTTGGAGTGGCCTGTCTTTGATACAAAAGTCTTTGATAAAACAATGGTAATAAGAACATAATCTGAGGAAGCTTCTCACATCTCTAATACTTTTAGGAATAGGAAATTCCATTATAGAGCTCACCTTTTCTGGGTCTGGCCGCACACACGTGTCCAAGTATTTTGATTTCTTTTGCTCCAAAGAGACACTTTCTTGGATTAAGTTTCAGTCCGCCTTCTTGGAGATACTTAGGAATGGCCCTCAGTCTTTTTGTGTGTTTATCAAATGTCTCTGCGAACACTATAATGTCATCTAAATAACAAAAAACACATCATCCACTTCAATTGACTTAGAAGATTATCCGTCATCCATTCAGAAGTTGCTGGTGCAGTGCCCAAACCAAATGGCATTACCTTAAACTCATACAGGCCCTCAGGGGTGATGAACACAGTTTTCTCATGATCAGCCTCATCTGCTTCGATTTGCCAGTATCCCGAGTACATGTCCATGGTTGAGAAAAACTTAGCCCTCTTCAGACAATGTAGTGTATCATCAATTCGTGGAAGAGGGTAAACGTCCTTCTTAGTTATCTTATTAAGCTTCCTGTATTCAACACAAAAGTGCCAACTGCCATCCTTCTTCCTGATGACGACCACTGGTGATGACCATGGGCTCTGCAAAGGCTGATTGATGTCATTCTTCATCATTTTCTGTACCTTGTCATGAATTGTTCGACATTCCTTTGCTCACACACGGTACGCTCTCTGGCTTATTGATTAATGATCTCCAGTGCTAATCCTGTTCTTCATTATCGATTTGTCTAATTTGCACTTCACCTGTGGATTGAACCATTCAGAGAACTCTTGAAGAATGGCAAGTAGCTTCTTCTGTTGTTCCTTAGTGAGATCTGGTGGTAGTCAAGCTAGAAGATCATGTCTCATAGTGGTAGTGCTAATTTCACCCACAGACTCAGCATGGGAGGTTTCTATTATGCTCAGCTGTTCTTCAGTTAATGGCTCAGTGCTTCCTATGGACCTGTGTCTTGAAAGGATCTCCAGTTCGCAGTGACAGTTACCTATCCACAATTCACCGAATCCATTCTTAAACAAGAAGACAGAGGCTGGGATGACCAAGTTATTCTTCATTGGTATGCTTCTCTTACATTCCATGGGTTGATGATGCATGGCATGACACATGACAGTTACCTTTCTAATGCTGACTGCAGGAATGATCACTTCATCCAGCACATATTGTCTCCACACACTCAGATGTGCATCTTCCCATCCACAGTATCTCATCTCGTCTAGCATAATCTTTGAGTGACCACAATCTATAATTGCCTGAGAACCTTTCAAAAAGTCCCATCCGAGAATGACGTCATACTACTCTCTTCTAAGACGATGAATTCTAAGGGCTGTGTAAGGCCACTTAAACCCACACGAACGGTACATCTTCCTGTTGGTTTTATATATTTCCCTTTAGCCTTCAGTAGAGATGTTTTACTGTTGACGAATAAGGTTTTCTATAACTGGCTACGGTACTTCTCCGAAATGACCTGAATATGATGCCCGACAGACCACAAGAGCTTGAGATGGTCAGCTATCCATGAGGATATCAATGTAGTTACCTATCATTTTTGTAGTGATCAATGGCAGAGGATTTTTATCTTCAGTGGCCTCACCTCCAAGGAAGGTTGCACCCTTTAGCTTTCCATGTAGCAATGGCTAGGAGCTACTAAACTGCAATGGAGACCTCGATCGGCGTGTCGGAGAGCATCCTCTCCAGTGGCTAGCTTGTGGCGATGGTGACGTACAGAGCTCTGCATTCACATCTTCTTCTTCATCTTCGTCGTCGTGGAGTTGGCATTGGCTAAGATCAACCTGCTGCCTTATGGTGTGGGCGACATCATATACCCACCACATGTCCCGGTCGTCCACAGTGGAAACATACTGGTTGGTTTTCCTGGGTCCTCCAGACATCAGTCTTCCTTGGTGCCCAAACAGGTTCCTCATGTGGCATTGTAGGAACGTAACTCCGCCTGGGTCTCAACTTTCTCACCGTTTTATAGAGAAATGAAGGACGAGAGATTGGATTCAATGTCTGTTCCACTTCCTCCCTTATGAGCTCTTGAAGTGTTTAGGTTTTTTTACTCACCGTTCAATCCAAGTGCCTTCTGAACTTTGTCTCTCACTAGCTGACAAAGAACACTTGTGAAATCAGTTGCTTCCTCCATCACAGACATCGATATGACATTTGGAAGCCATTCAAACTTCTTGCATGTAATTCTTTTTTGATGCGTTGTCTCGATACACTGGCACGATTTTATGAAGTCGTCTGCTGTTGAAACCTCCTTCAGGAGCAGGGCTTGACACATGTCCTCAGTAACACCCTTCATGAGATGTGCAACCTTATCTTCCTCCTTCATTCTAGGATCCACTATTTTACACATCTCCAAGATGTCTTGAATGTAGGGTGCTACAGTTTCTCCTGGATGTTGTGCCCTGCACTTTAATTTGTCTTCAGCCTTGCACTTCTGTCATTGTGTGTCGCCAAAATGCTTGTTCAGTTTCGCCTGGAATACTTCCCAGCTTGTGAACTTCTCCTCATTGTTCTCATACCATTGCTTGGCAGTGCCCTCCAACTAGAAAAATACATTTGCCAAACACATGGTGTCATCTGATTTTTCAAATTTGGCTATATGCTCATATACCTTCAGGCACTAGTTTGGATCTTGGTCATTGTCACCAGAGAACCCAGAAGGATGTCTCATGTGGTGGCACACAGTTGCTCTCATAGTAACGTCCTCTTCTTCTTCTGTCTCCAGTAGATTGCGATCTTTTGAATATGGCTCAAACCTAGGTTTCTTGCCACATAAATGGCGGCTCTGTTGTGGCCTGATGGGAGCCACTATGTCTCCACCAGAATAATGCCACAAAGAAGAAGGTGTAATTAGATGAATGACAAAGACTAACTTCACTTAACGAAGGTTTATTCAGCAGTTGCACATATTACACCACGGTGCTACTCAGCTTCTTCTGCAACAATATTATCACGTCCAGTGGTTTGTATCAACCCTGTTACAATCCTGATGGGTGTCCCTATCCCTCTGTAGAACAGAAAAATGTCCTCTCTGAAGAATCGACTTTCTAGAGCTTGATCACTGGAACAGATATTAGCAGAGCCCTATGGCACAATACATGCACTAAAATCACCTTTAGTAGTAACCAAGTGTGGAAGGTGCCTCATAATGTCTTGAAGAACCATGGTTGTAGAGAGTCAGGCAGTGACATGTATGAAGAGTCTGTCATTTTTTCAGTGACAAATTCTTACAGCAGTAGCTTACAAGCGAAATTCATGAGGGTATTATGTGTTGGTGACAAACACAGTCACATCTTCTCTGGCCCTAAGATCACAGTGGTAATCTTTCTTTGTGCAGGTGTAGCCTCTTATCACAGGTGTGTTAATATCTTTAAAGTTTTAGACACACAAGTGTAGGGGTCTCCCCTATGCAAAGAGCTTTAATTCTTTTGCATGAGTGCTGAATACAGTCATATTCCACTGAAAAATAGGACTCATTTTAGCAGTGAAATGTGTTTTTGTGGTATGCGCAAGACACCGGAGGATGGTGTCTTTAAGAATTACTGGTTTTTATGAAATAGAATTATGAGTCAGAATTGCTGGCCAATACCTACTTTTCAGAGTCAAAATGTTTAAAATTGCTTTTCTAGGTTTGTAATTTTTAGTTCCTTCTTTGGGAAAGAAAAAGGGATATGTTGACAAAAGTGAAAAAGGAAGAGCATGTAACTCAAATTCTAAGATTAGAGGGTCCCCAAATCTGTTGTTTAGGCTCAGGTTTGCAAACCTGTTCATCAAATTTCTCAGAATTTTCCACAATTTTCAATATTTTTTTCCCTCGGTGTTTGTTTTTCTTAGACTACACACATTGCTTCTATTGAAAAAGGGGGTTATGTATCGTGATACACACACATTGTTGCCATCTCATACCACTTGTATTTTATGTTACCTTTTGTCACTGATTATGGTTGCCAAAATTCCTCACAGCCAATTGTGGGTATTGATTCACAGGCACATTTGTAGGTGCAGGTAGTATTGTGGCAATACCACATTTTATCTCTGGTTTTGGGATTATGTACCAAGGCAATAGCTTTATTGAAAGCACAGCAAAATAACATAATCATTTGGAGCTATAATTCTGTAAATGCCTTTCATGCTTTAGCATAAGATATTCATTCAATACCTTCAGTTTAGATTTCTTAAAATCTTCTTGACAAACGCAAGACAGACGTTGACCCTCACAGAGAAATAACTAGAGTAAATGCAAAATGAAAGGGAAACTGAATGGCATTTCTAGTTCATATGCAGCTGATACACAATCCACATAGTTTTCTTTGCTTCCAGATGAAATTATTTTGTGTTTGGACTTTTGCTGGATTATATATTTGCACAGTAACATAATATTATGCAGAGAAACATTATTTAGGAACATATATTTTACTGTATTTCATGTTTCACAAGAAATTTACAAAGGCATGCAACACAGAGGCATATAACACAGAAAATCTAGCACACATGCCTAAGAAAAAATACAATAAGCAGAGACTTCTATACACATGAACTCACTGCCGACATACATCTCAAATATTTTATTCATCAAATCCCAACACTTCCCCTCACTAAATATTTTTAAGTGTTCGCAATACTCTTAAACTGTTATAACCTTTAATCACAATAATTGCGTGGATATTCAACACTCTCTCTTAGAAACAATAGCTGATCACATGATTACAACTCAGTCTCTCGTATTCGACTGCTGTGCCGTGACATGCGGCCGGCGCCGTTCGTAGCTAGGTGGCGCTCCCGCGCTCAGCCGATTTGCGGAGCGCCTCTATTGCCGTTTGCGTGTACTGTCGTGGCGGCACTGTTAAATGTCGTGGCACTATCACAACACTTTTCCCCCCTTGAAAAAAAAAAACACTCACTTCCTTGGAGAGATGGACAGCGCGGAGACATCCATGGCCTCTTGTGAGGCCCCGAGGAGATCCAGCGGAGAGACACGAGAGTAAGGTCGAAAATGTCCAGGACGGAAGCTCGTGCATGGAACGTGCCTCCTGGATGAGATGATGGGTAAAAACTCCGGAGCAGCATCCATAGGTGTCATGGACCTGGGAGTGTGCTCCAGCGAGATGGGTCCCGGAGAAGGCGGCGTCGCGACTGGGGCCGGTTCTGGCATACTCTGAAGCGGTAGCAATGTCGGCTGCATCAACACGGACGGTAGATCGGCAGCAGCGACAGGACTGGCTTCTCGGGCTGGTGGAGGCGAAGGATGGGGCGGTGGCACCGGCGTGGCCACCACTCGTGGGCGCATCTGGTCGTAATGGCGAACAACCGTGCCATTGTCCGTACGTATTTCACAAAGCCGGTGGCTGCGAAGAGCCTTGACCACCCCTGGAATCCATTTAGGGCGAGATCCATACCCTCGTGCCCACATGTCGGCGCCCACTGAGTATTTTCCCACACTAGGGGACACAGCACAAGGCCTGACAGGGTGAAGCAGGTGCAGTAGAGTGCGTGGTTGGCGGCCATGCAAGAGTTCAGCAGGGCTGCAATCACCCAGAGGCGTGAATCGATGAGAACTTAGAAATTGCAGCAGAGCATCATCTGTGGAAAAATCACAAAGGAATTTTTTCATCTGGCATTTGAAAGTGCGGACGAGGCGCTCGACCTCCCCATTCGATTGCGGATGGAAGGTAGGTGCTGTAACATGATGAATCCCTTGTCCAGTACAAAAATCGCAGAAGGCCTGCGAAGAGAACTGAGGGCCATTGTCAGTGACGATCGTGGATGGAAGACCTTCTAGTGCAAAGATTTTGGACAAAGCCAGCATCGTCGCTGCAGTGGTGGGTGACGGACGTCTAACAACAAATGGAAACTTCGAGAAGGCATCAACCAACAGTAGCTAATAAGTACCGAGGAAGGGGCCGGCAAAGTCGGCGTGCACCCGTTCCCATGGCTGAGCTGGATCAGGCCATGGAGAGGGCATTATACAAGGTGCCGCCAGTTGTTGAGCACACTGGCCACACGCAGCAACCATATGGGCGATGTCCGAATCAATACAGGGCCAATAAACGTGCCTGCGGGACAGGGACTTAGTCCGAGAAATACCCCAATGGCCTTCGTGAAACAGTTTGAGAACATCTTTGCGAAGAGAGGCTGGCACCACGACCCGTGGAGATGCGCCATCTGTGGCCAGGAGAACAACACCATCACGAACAGACAGACAAAGGCGCAAGGCATGGTAGTTGCGAAGGGGATCCGGCCCTTGGTCCTTCCAGCCAACCCCGTTGAACAAAACCGATCACCCGACGCAGGACCGGGTCCCGGGCAGTAGCCGACGCGACCTGTGAACCTGTAAGTGGAAAACCCTCGACCGCACGACGTTCTTCCTCATCAATGTGGAAACAGAGGAGTTCATCACGATCGAAAACCGGGTCGGGGCCCATCGGCAATCGCGACAATGGGTCAGCATTGGCGTGCTGGGCCGTGGGGCGATAGTGACTCTCATAATGAAAACGAGACAAGTATAAGGCCCAACGTTGCAGGCAGTGAGCTGCCTTATCCGGAAGCAACGCTGATGGGCTGAACAGGGAGACCAGCGGTTTGTGGTCGGTGATGAGGTGAAACTTAGAACCATACAAAAAACGCTGAACTTTTTTAGAGCATAAATGATAGCGAGCGCCTCCTTTTCGATTTGAGAGTAACGCCGTTGCGCCTCGTTGAGGGTCTTGGAAGCATAGGCGATGGGTCGTTCCGACCCATCCTCATACCTATGGGCGAGAACAGCCCCTAGGCCATACTGTGACGCGTCAGTTGCCAGAACCAAGTGCTGACCCAGACGGAATGTGGCAAGACAAGGCGCCGACTGCAAATGAGCCTTCAGGCGGACAAAAGCCTGCTCACACCCGTCGGACCAACAGAAGGGGACGTTTTTGCGTAACAGCTGATGCAGAGGATAAGCTACCGCCACTGCGGATGGAAAGAATTTGTGATAATAAGCAATCTTGCCTAGAAACGCCTGAAGTTCTTTGACCGTAGACGGCTGGGGTAGAGCGTTAATGGCCGCAACGTGCTGACGTAGAGGACGTATACCCTCACGGGACAAGTGGAAACCAAGAAACACAATGGAGGGTTGGAAGAACTGTGACTTGTCCAGATTGCACCGCAACCCAGCCGAATGCAAAACTCGAAACAGTGAACGCAAATTACGAAGGTGCTCCTCAGTGGAGGCCCCCGTGACAATAATGTCATCCAGATAGTTTATGCAGCCAGGAGCGGAAGCTGTGAGCTGTTCCAAAAACCGCTGAAAAATGGCCGGTGCGCTAGCGACGCCAGATGGTAACCGCTGGTAGTGATACAACCCAAAAGGAGTGTTGATAACGAGAAATTCCTTGGAAGTAGCGTCCAATGGCAACTGATGGTACACCTCCGATTAGTCAAGTTTGGAAAAGAACTGGCCCCCAGCGAGCTTGGTAAACAACTCCTCAGGACGGGGAAGAGGATAAGTGTCAATGAGGCTCTGAGCGTTGACAGTGGCTTTAAAGTCACCACACAGTCGCAGACTCCCGTTTGGTTTAGAAACCATCACGATCGGCGATGCCCATTCGCTGGAGGTAACCGGAAGGAGAATCCCTGAAGCTGTTAACCTGTCTAGCTCAGCCTCGACAGGTGCACGCAACGCCACCGGAATAGGGCGTGCCTGGAAAAACTTAGCGCGAGCCGTAGGTTTAAGAGTAATGTGGGTTTCAAAATCCTTGGCACAACCCAGACCAGCAGAGAACACAGACGAAAATTCAGAACACAACCCATCCAGCTGTTGATACGGAATATCATCAGATATGAGGTGCACATCATCATCATCATCATCAATGGAGAACCCGAACAACTGGAAAGCATCATAATCGAACAGGTTTTCAGTGCCCGCATGATCCACCACATAAAACGTGAGGGGCCGAACAACAGACTTGTAGGCAGTGGAAGCATCAAACTGGCCCATGATAGGAATTTTCTGTTTATTATAAGTCCTCAGATTTCGCGTAACTGGAGACAAAGGAGGGGAGCCCAACGCCAAATACGTGCGAGAATTAATGAGAGTTACTGCAGAGCCAGTGTCCACTTGCATGCGGAAGTGTTTATCCAGAACACGAACAGTAACAAACAACTTATTTGTTTGAGAAAGCACACAGTGAACATCCATGTCCGATGCCTCGTCCTCGTCGACAGGAACTTTAGGGGAATGACACACAGAAGCAATGTGGCCATTTTTCGTACATGAATTACACGTGGCCCAACGTTTTGGACACGCTGCCATGTCGTGCTGTACGAAACAACGGGGGCAAGAAGGAAGTGCGGAACGAACCGGCTTCTGTGGTTGCTGGTTTCGCTGCGAGCGTTGCGGCCTAACGCGACGTTGTTGACGCGAGTGAACCGCCGCCACATCGTCGTTCTCCTGTGAAACAGGCAAATTGCCCGTGTCGAGAGTTGACTGTACAGCGCCTACATCACACCACGCGTCTATTTGCGCGCCAGCAGCGTGAGACACTTCAAAGGATTGAGCGATGCTTAGAACTTCCAACAACGACGGGTTTGGCAGTTGTAGGGCACGTTGCCGGACTTCTTTATCAGGAGCAAGCCGTAGAATAGCATCCCTAACCATTGAATCAGCAGAAGACTCGTGATATGTGTCCGTGACAAACTGACATTTCCAACTCAGACCGTGTAGTTCCACCGCCCAAGCCCGGTAAGATTGATGGGGCTGTTTACGACACCGGTAGAACGCCACGCGGGCGGCAACGACGTGGGTGTTTTTTCGATAATAGTCAGACAATACGTCACACATTTCTTGGAAGGACAAGGAGGCAGGTTCCCGTAGAGGGGCTAACTGAGATAGCAGCTGATAGACCCGAGGGGAAATCCAAGATAGAAATAACGACTTACACATAGGAGCGTCGACAACGCCGAAAGCCAAGAAGTGTTGCCGCAAACGCTTCTCATAGTCCTCCCAGTCTTCAGCGGCCTCGTCGTAAGGAGGGAATGGAGGCGGAGAAGAGGAAGACAGACGATGAGTAAGCGACGTCGACAACGCCTGAATCGCTGCCGTCAGCTGTGTTTGTTGAGCTTGAATAGTAGCCGTCAGCTGTGTTTGTTGTTCAATGAGAGCTTGCATAAGCTGTTCCATGTCTGCCCCGTCACGAACATGCAAATCCACAATGCAGTGAAAATATCCGACTTCGTCGCCAAAAAGTGTTATAACCTTTAATCACAATAATTGCGTGGATATTCAACACTCTCTCTTAGAAACAATAGCTGATCACATGATTACAACTCAGTCTCTCGTATTCGACTGCCGTGCTGTGACATGCGGCCGGCACCGTTCGTAGCTAGGTGGCGCTCCCGCGCTCAGCCGATTTGCGGAGCGCCTCTATTGCCGTTTGCGAGTACTGTCGTGGCGGCACTGTTAAATGTCGTGGAACTATCACAACATAAACACTACACCATCTCAAAATACTATGCATGGAACTTGATGTTGTTAAATTATATGATTTTTGGAATTTGTCATTACTGGAAGGCTTGGTAAATAAATCAGAAAGCATTTCCTCTGTACACAAATAGTTTCTAGTATTATCGTTCTGTTTTTGGTAGCATATATGATATGGTGTCTAATATCAATGTGCTTGGATTACACAATTGTCATTTGGTTATGAGATAACTTGATAGCACCCATATTGTTACAAAACACTTGGGTTGGCTCTATAATCATATATGGCTCAATTCTACCTGTTAGTGACCTTAAAATAACACTCCTTGCATGGTGAAAGACAATGCCATTTACTCAGCCTCAACAGTAATCAAAGCCACAATTCTTTGGTTCTTGTAAGACCAGGATAATAATCCTCCTGTCAACTAGAAACAGCTACCTGTAATGAAATGTCTGTTAAGCAGCTCATTTCCCAAGTTCGCACCATTATAAAATTCCAGATTAGAGCTTCCTGTCTTACAGTACCTTAATTTGTAATCAACAGCTCCTTTTAAGTATCTGAATATTCTCTTAACTGCAACCTAATGTTTAATTCTAGCATCTTTGCAATTGTTGCTCACAGTATTGGCAGCAAAGACAATATCAGTCCAGGAAATACGAGCTATATATAAAAGCCTTCTCAGTGTGTCCAAATAAGGTACTTCCATTTTACACATTGTAACCTTACGCCCCCCCCCCCCCCCAATACATCACGATTAAATTTTTCTTAGTGTCTTCATTAGTTTCAAAAGCTTTTAGAAGTGTAAGGTTTACAAAAGAAAAACTTTGTAAATGAGTCCAGAAATAAACTTTATTATTTCTGGCAAATTGTGCAATTAATTATAGAAATTTTAAGTAAACCAGAAATTTTGCAATTTCTAATAATTTTAAAAGAAGAGTAATTTTAACTGTACTAATTCTTTAAACAGTGAGTTCCATGACTATACAACACGACAGAGTCATGACTTCCACAGAGAACTGCATAAGAAAGCCCAGTACAACAAGAGTTCAATACCACCCGAAAATTCTCTATAGTGCTCTTCCCTTAAAAATTAAAGGGATTCAGAAGCTGAGCAGTTTTAAAAGTGAACTCAAAAGAATGTTAATTAGTAATAGTTTTTACAGTGTTAGTGAACACATGAATTCTTCAGAAAGATAGCGTGCCTTCACCTATCTTATAAATCACTCATATACAAACTTGTGTCGTGGGGTAGACTCTTTTATGTATACACAAAAATTAATTAATTTGTCAATATAGAGTGTTATAATCATTGTTTCTTGTTGCTGTCCATTATACACAGAATACATGTAACTTATTTGTGTCCTATATTGTTACAAATTTATATCATGTAAGCTATAATTGTTTTTGCCTATATATTTAATTCAGATTTGTTCACTGATATTTTTTTTCATAATATGTTGTTATTCATATTTTTTCTGTATGTAACACATGACAAATCCCATATCATTGTACATGATAAAATGGGTGCTCAATAAATCAAAATCTAAATCAAATCAAAAAATTTTAGTTAAGCAGCTCAGATAATGTTCACCTATACAAAAATTGATAGTATAAATGGTATCACTTATTTCTATAAAAAATAGTAATGTTAGAAAAGGGGGTCCCATTACAATATCCCCCTCACAAAATTTGTCTACAGAGTATTTTGTGACAGACTACAAGGTTTGCCAAACGATGTACATAATGATGCCCAGGATAGCAGATAGGTGTATAAAAGTATCTGATACATAACATATTACAGAAAACATAAGAAAAATATCCACTATGCAAATCATTATCTATACATATATCAAGATATAGCATTCAGATTTTCAGAGCTGTGGAACATACTGTCACAAGACAAATAATACAAGGTCAAAACTACAATACTACACCACTAAACTACAGAAATAAATACAAGGAAAATTACCATATTGACTCATGAAAGAACAAAACAATGGTAAAATATTAGCGCCCAAGTTTGCACACACACACACAAACACACACACACACACACACACACACACACACACACACACACACATTCGCAATGACCAGGGGTACCCAACATAAAGTTAAGTGTGAGTCTGTCCGCAACTCAAGCTCCAATCAGATAAAATATTGCAATATTCAGGATAAATTCAGGTAAACAAACTCATAAATTAGCTTTGAATGATGACACAATCCAGTAGCTCAAGGACTAAAATCAGTGCATGAAAGCAGACATGTATGCATCTTATTATATTGTCCACACTAGTAATTGTCTTCCGAACTATTTGCTAACTGTCCATACAAAGTAACCTATGTACAGAAAGACCTAGAACAATTACATACTGATTTAAAGTTACATAGTGTGTTGGAAAGCCAATCCCACTACTCTTAAAAAAAATTTTAAATATGCATTAATGCTGAATAACACTGTCTTTAGCAGCCTTAGTTAACAATTCACAAATATCTATCACAACACAGACCCAGTTCACAGATGCCCAAGTACGTTACCCAATACCCATGATCGTTTGCAAGTTGATTGTTCCAGCAAGGTACAGCCACACAGCAATGTGGGGAGTGGATCTGCCCATATCTTTCAGTTTCCTTCTTAGAGTTCACATCACACACTCCAACAGATAGGTAATTTCCTGTCTAGCAATCACATCAAAGCCTGAAACATTGTTTTATGTACTAATTACACCTTCTTCACTTCACGTAAATATGTTCTGCTTAGTTACTTTTCAAAGTTTATTATATGGGATTTGTGACAGTTGGGATTAAAAAGTGTTCACAAATGAAACATTAATAAACAGAGTTAAATGCAATAAAAATGGACTAATAAGGTAATACACCTACATAGACAAAGTATTCCTAATTTTCGTAGTACAAATTATGAACATTGTTCCATTTCAAAATTGTAAAATGATCTGATTTACCCTCATTGCATATATGTATCAAATTCTAAGGCACAAATCTAATACAGAACATTATTATATATTGTATCATGGATTTTAACTCAGTCTATAGATACGACAGATCTTCAAAAATCACGTAATCTTACATACTAAATTCCAGACAATCAAAACACAATTAAATACTTTTATGAAACTACAAACAGATTTAAACTCAGTCAATGGATAAGACAGAACTTTAGGATCTACATGATCTTACATATTACGTTCATGACAAATAAATAACAGTTACATAGTCTTAAAAATCTACAGACATAGTGAATATTTTCTTCTACACTAGGTATCATTATGCATTCATGTTCATATCTCTTGTCCTCTATACTAAATGTTAACAGTACTTTACATCTTACATACTTGCTTTCCTTATCAGTAGCCCCTCTTATCTTCACATGTGCAATGGACATTTCCATAAAATTCTTACTGTATTTAATCTTGTCTTCAAATTGTTCAGATATACCACAAACTGGGCTACCTGTACCAATCAAATAGTTCCCTTCCCACTGATGAGTCTTAATCTTAATGTAAGGACATCCAAAATCTGAATCATCATCTCTGTTATCAGATGCTTCGTGTAAAAGATTACTTCCAATTTCATCAAATGCTACATCTGCACCATTTTTGCAGAGTTTTATCAACTATACTGGTATCATAGCATTACTTTGGTTACACATGTTGTCAGGTATAGATTGAACGCGCTGAATGGATTCCACAGCATAACTAACCTCACTTATTACAGAAGAAACGCAAAATATGTTACTGTCAAAATTACACTTCCTGCTTAGATATTTTTTCACTTCATTCCACCAATTTGGATACAAATTTTGACTACACAGCTAACTTATTCCAGAATGTCCATTTGTCATCGATCTTGTTCCAAACAAATTTCAAAAAGTTTTCACCTTTATTCTCTAGGCTTACAGATAACTCACCTCTACTGTTTGGATCATTACTCTGCATGACATTAATGAAAAACTGCTTTGACTGGACTGGTATTCCATGACTCTCACTTACATCATCACGTACATCACTCACTTTACCTGTGTTCCAAAATTAACTCTGAAACTTAACTATTCTTAACCTCCACAAATACCTGATACTCATCATCATCATCATCATCATCATCATCATGTTCCCAAATTACTTCATCAATAACATCATTAATAAACCAAGTCTCATCACCATCAAAGGCACATGCCTCACCTACATTCATTTGCAATAAGCTACCAGTCTCAGACATACCTACCTCAGTCATTTCACAGCTCTCATTCACATTTACATCAAAAATAGCACCTAATTCACATCCAATAAAGTCATCACCTGTTTTGCACACATCAGTAACAGTGTTCTCTGACCAAGAGAAGAAGTCATTAGAACAAACTACATCAAAATGCACATTACTCTCACATCCTGGTTTGTGATTAGTATCTACATTACTATAATTAATCATAGTATTCCAAAACTTGTGACCAAAACATAATTGAGAAATCTGATAGTCCTCCTGTCCAACTTCAGATACCTGTGCCACATTATTAATGCTGTGGGGTCCTGTACTTCTTGTGTTTCCTCACCCCAAAACTATGGACCTTCCTTGAGGTGGACTCCCGTTTCCTGAATATATACCTTTATGATTGTTTCTCCTGTTAAATTGCCCATGGTTATCCCCATTGTTCCTATTTTGTTGATGTTCAAAATTTCTGTCTCTGTTACCATTTTGACCCTGATAGAAGTTACCACTATCTCTGTTTCTGTAGCTATTACCATTGTGACCTCTATCATTTCGATTGTTATGGTACATGCTTCTTTCTACTGCCCTATCTAGCCTGTCAACATACTGTAAAAATTGTTCAAGGCAATCGTCAGGTGTGTGTACTAAATTTCACTGCAACCTTTCTGGTAATCTTCTTTTTAGTGTGTCAATCAATGTCATTTTGTCAAATGGTTTATCAAGGTGTGTTCATTTTGTAAGTTGATACTTACATAACTCTTTCAGGGTACCATCCATATTCCTATAATTTGGACCACTCAGATATTCACTTTTAATTCTCCCTTGTTCAGCTTCTGACCAGAATTTGTTTTAAAAAACTTTTTGTTAAACTTTGATATGTAGATTTGTCCATGATACAACTTCACCTTCAAGACATCCTTTAACAAATTTAATCTTTTGGTCGTCACTCATACGCGACCCAAAACTATCTCTACAGTGATGTAGAAAATCCACTGGATGTAAATTGTGTGATGGAAAACTTTTGATTGGCATATTGGACCATGCAATACCATTGTTATTTGGATGCAGATTGTTGTGAATGCAGTTTTCCTGAACTACTGAAATTTTTTGATCTAAAACATTTACATTAGTTAACACATTGTTTCAACATTTAAGATTTGTTGATCTAAAATACTAAAGTTCTGTTCCATTTCCTCCTCTATGGCTTTCTGTTGAACTCTGACACCTTTAACATTCTTCTCATGATTTGCAGATTGTGCGACTAACTCATTTTCCAAAACATTAAATTAATTTTCTAATACACTGACTTTTTCATTCCACTTTTGATTGTGTAAATCATGAAATTCTGCTAGATAAGCTCAAATATTGTGGCATGAGTGGGACAGTGCACAAATGATTCAATTCGTACCTAACTGGACGAGTGCAGAAAGTTGAAATAAGCAGTTCCCATAATATGCAAAGATCAGCACATTCCTCAAACTGGGGAACTATCAAGAATAGTGTAAATTCGTGTAGTCGTCTGTATTCTGCTTTTGTTTTGAACAGCCAGTGTCCGTTGGTCACAGCCAGTGTGCTCCCTGCCGCCGTTGGATAAGCAGCTGCAGCAGCAAGTCCTATACCCCTAGCCTACTTATTTGTTACATAGTTTAATTCTTAATTTCTTTGCGATTTTTTGGGTACTTGCATTGTTTAATTCACAAATTTCGTGCGTATTATAGTATTTGAGAGTTGTTGCATCGCGCTTTAGTACCTGAATAGTGTAAATTCGCGTAGTCGTCTGCCTTTTGTTTTTGTTTTGAACGGCCAGTGTCGATTGGTCACAGCCAGTGTGCCCCCCCCGCTGTCGTTGGATAAGCAGCTGCAGCAGCAAGTCGTATACCCCTCGCTTACTTATTTGTTACACAGTTTAATTCTTAATTTCTTTGCGTGTTTTTGGGTACTTGCATTGTTTAATTCATAAATTTCGTGCGTATTATAGTATTTGGGAGTTGTAGCATCGCGCTTTAGTGTTTACTTAGTAGATTCTTACTTAAATTGCGTGCGAGTTTCGAATAGGAGGTGTAATTTCGAGTTTTAGTTACTGTAATCGTAAATTCAGGCAGATTGTAGCGCAGTCGTTAGGTATTTGTACAGGTTAGTTAATACATTCTTTGCGTGTTTCGCTTGCGTTATCTAGGCACGGACTCGTGTTTCAGTAACTGTTGTTCAACATTTGTCAAAAGATGTTGGCTCTCTATTGTCACTCTATAGTTCTCAAAATTATAAATACTTGGTGCTTGAAACTGCAATGAAGATATTTAAACTTCAAAGGCTTTGGCGTGTTAAGAAGTAGTCGGGGAATACAGGAAATGCCCTTCAATTACAGCTGGTCAAGATTCTTTAATAGTGTTAAAATTCCCTCTGCTCCCTGCCGCCGTTGGATAAGCAGCTGCAGCAGCAAGTCGTATAACCCTAGCTTACTTATTTGTTAGATAGTTTAATTAATTTCTTTGCGTGTTTTTGGGTACTTGCATTGCTTAATTCATATAATTCGGGCGTATTATAGTATTTGACAGTTGTAGCATCGCACTTTAGTGTTTACTTCATAGATTCTTATTTAAATTGCGTGTGAGTTTCGTATAGGAGGTGCAATTTCGAGTTTTAGTTACTGTAATCGTAAATTCAGCAGATTGTAGCGCAGTCGTTAGGCATTTGTACAGGTTAGTTGATACATTCTTTGCGTGTTTCGCTTGCGTTATCTAGGCACGGACTCGTGTTTCAGTAACTGTTGTTCAACATCGATTAGAATAGACAGGGACTGCGATTGCTGTGTTCGGATGAGGGCTGACTTGGCATCCCTTCGCTCACAGCTGCAATCGGCGCTGACTTCGGTCGCGCAGCTTGAGGCTGTTGCCAATGGGCACCACTGTGGGGAGCGGGACTTGGGTATCACGGGGATGTCAACCTCGTCCCATCTGTCCCCAGATCGGTCTGCCACTGTGGTTGCCCCGGTTGCTGCCCGCAGTGGGGCTGAGGCCTTGCCTGTGGTTGATTGGGAGATCATTCCAAGGCGTGGTAGGCAGCGAAAGATGCCCCCGAATGTTGATCAGAAAGCCTCCCCGGTGCATCTGACAAGCAGGTTTCAGGCACTGTCTCTGGCTGAGCCAGATGCAGCTGCCTGCCCTGTTTCAGAGGATGATTCTCAGCCTTCAAGGTCCGGGCAATCACAGAGGGTGGGCTTATCGGTAGTTGGGAGCTCCAATGTTAGGCACGTAATGGGGCCCCTTAGGGATATGGCGGCTAAGGAGGGGAAGAAATCCAGTGTGCACTCCATGTGCATTCCGGGTGGAGTCATTCCTGATGTGGAAAGGGTCGTTCCGGATGTCATGAAGAGCACAGGGTGCAGCCAACTGCAGGTGGTGGTACAAGTCGGCACTAATGTCGTGTGTCGCTTTGGATCTGAGGAAATTCTCTCTTGATTCCAGCGGCTATCTGATTTGGTGAAGGCCCACGGTCTTGCTTATGAGATGAAGGCAGAGCTCACCATATGCAGCATCGTTGACAGAACCGACTGTGGACCTTTGGTGCAGAGCTGGGTGGAGGGCCTCAATCAGAGGCTCAGACGGTTTTGCGACCATATTGGCTGCGGATTCCTTGACTTGCGCCATAGGGTGGTGGGATTTCGGGTTCCGATGAATAGGTCTGGAGTACACCACACTCAGCTGGCGGCTACATTGGTAGTGGAGGCTGTATGGCGTGGACTGGGTGGTTTTTTTTAGGTTAGAAGGCCTCGGGAAAGTACTGGGTGGGCTGCAATCTCAAAGAGTGCATGGCAAATACAGGATGTGCTTGGATCAAGGAACAGTCGGAATTATAGTTGTCAATTGTTGTATTTGTGCTGGGAAAGTCCCTGAGCTTCAAGCGCTAATAGAAAGCACAGAAGGTGAAATCGTGTCAGGTACAGAAAGCTGGCTAAAGCCTGAAATAAATTCTGCAGAAATTTTTACAAAGTCTCAGACGGTGTTCAGGAAAGATAGATTAGGCAGAATTGGTGATGGAGTGTTTGTGTCTGTCAGTAGTGGTTTATCTTGTAGTGAAGTCGAACTAGATACTCCACGCGAATTGGTATGGGTGGAGGTTATACTTAACAGCCGAACTAAGTTAATAATTGGCTCCTTCTACCGACCCCCAGACTCCGGTGATATAGTTGCTGAACAGTTCAGAGAAAATTTGAGTCTCGTAACAAATAAATACCCCACTCATACGGTTATAGTTGGTGGGGACTTCAATCTTCCCTCGATATGTTGGCAAAAATACTTGTTCAAAACCGGTGGTAGGCAGAAAACATCTTCCGAGATTGTCCTAAATGCTTTCTCCGAAAATTATTTCGAGCAGTTAGTCTACGAACCCACGCGAATTGTAAATGGTTGCAAAAACACACTTGATCTCTTAGCCACAAACAATCCAGAGCTGATAGAGAGCATCATGACTGATACAGGGATAAGTGAACACAAGGTCGTTGTAGCTAGGCTCAATACCGTTTCTTCCAAATCCACCAGAAACAAACGCAAAATCATTTTATTTAAAAAAGCGGATAAAGCGTCACTAGGAGCCTTCCTAAGAGACAATCTCCATTCCTTCCGAACTGACTATGCAAATGTAGACGAGATGTGGCTCAAATTCAAAGATATAGTAGCAACAGCAACTGAAAGATTCATACCTCATAAATTGGTGAGAGAAGGAACTGATCCCCCATGGTACACAAAACAGGTCCGAACGCTGTTGCAGAGGCAACGGAAAAAGCATGCGAAGTTCAGAAGAACGCGAAATCCCGAAGATTGGCTAAAATTTACAGACGCGCGAAATTTGGCACGGACCTCAATGCGAGATGCCTTTAATAGGTTCCACAACGAAACATTGTCTCGAAGTTTGGTAGAAAATCCGAAGAAATTCTGGTCGTATGTAAAGTACACAAGCGGCAAGACGCAGTCAATACCTCACTGCGCAATGCCGATGGTACTGTTACCGACGACTGTGCCGCTAAAGCGGAGTTATTGAACGCAGTTTTCCGAAATTCCTTCACCAGGGAAGTCGAATGGAATATTCCAGAATTTGAAACAAAAACAACTGCTAGCATAAGTTTCTTAGAAGTAGATACCTTAGGGGTTGCGAAACAACTCAAATCGCTTGATACGGGCAAGTCTTCAGGTCCAGATTGTATACCGATTAGGTTCCTTTCAGATTACGCTGATACAATAGCTCCCTACTTAGCAATCATATACAACCGCTCGCTCACCGATAGATCTGTACCTACAGATTGGAAAATTGCGCAGGTCGCACCAGTGTTTAAGAAGGGTAGTAGGAGTAATCCATCAAACTACAGACCTATATCATTGATGTCGGTTTGGAGCATATACTGTATTCAAACATTATGAATCACCTCGAAGGGAACGATCTATTGATACGTAATCAGCATGGTTCCAGAAAACATCGTTCTTGTGCAATGCAGCTAGCTCTTTATTCGCATGAAGTAATGGCCGCTATCGACAGGGGATCTCAAGTTGATTCTGTATTTCTAGATTTCTGGAAAGCTTTTGACACCGTTCCTCACAAGCGACTTGTAATCAAGCTGCGGGGATATGGGGTATTGTCTCAGTTGTGCGATTGGATTCGCGATTTCCTGTCAGGAAGGTCACAGTTCGTAGTAATAGACGGCAAAACATCGAGTAAAACTGAAGTGATATCTGGTGTTCCCCAGGGAAGCGTCCTGGGACCTCTACTGTTCCTGATCTATATAAATGACCTGGGTGACAATCTGAGCAGTTCTCTTAGACTGTTCGCAGATGATGCTGCAATTTACCGTCTAGTAATGTTATCTGAAGACCAGTATCAGTTGCAAAGTGATTTAGAAAAGATTGCTGTATGGTGTGGCAGGTGCCAGTTGACGCTAAATAACGAAAAGTGTGAGGTGACCCACATGAGTTCCAAAAGAAATCCGTTGGCGTTCGATTACTTGATAAATAGTAAAATTCTCAAGGCTGTCAATTCAACTAAGTACCTGGGTGTTGAAATTACGAACAACTTCAGTTGGAAAGACCACATAGATAATATTGTGGGGAATGCGAGCCAAAGGTTGCGTTTCATTGGCTGGACACTTAGAAGATGCAACAAGTCCACTAAAGAGACAGCTTACACTACACTCGTTCGTCCTCTGTTAGAAAATTGCTGCGTGGTGTGGGATCATTACCAGGTGGGACTGACGGAGGACATCGAAAGGGTGCAAAAAAGGGCAGCTCATTTTGTATTAACACGTAATAGGGGAGAGAGTGAGTCAGAGATGATACGCAAGTTGGGATGGGAGTCATTAAAGCAAAGACGTTTTTCGTCGCGGCGAGATCTATTTACGAAAATTTCAGTCACCAGCTTTCTCTTCTGAATGAGAAAATATTTTGTTGAGACCAACCTACATGATCATCAACATTAAATAAAGGAAATCAGAGCTCGAACAGAAAGTTTTAGGTGTTCGTTTTTCCTGTGCGCTGTTCGGGAGTGGAATGGTAGAGAGATAGTATGATTGTGGTTCGATGAACCCTCTGACAAGCACTTAAATGTGAATTGCAGAGTAGTCATGTAGATGTAGATGTAGAATGGGGTTCCACAAGGGTCAGTCTTGGGTCCTTTGTTGTTCTTAATATATATTAATGACTTGCATTCTGTATTCATGAAGAGACAAAGTTAGTTCTCTTTGCTGATGATACAGGTATAGTAATCACACCTGACGAACAAGAGTTAACTGATGAAATTGTCAATACTGTCTTTCAGAAAATTACTAAGTGGTTCCTTGTAAAAGGACTTTCACTGAATTTTGATAAGACACAGTACATACAGTTCCGTACAGCGAATGGTATGACGCCATGAATAAATATAGACATTAATCAGAATCAGATAGCTAAGGTAGAATATTCAAAATTTTTAGGTGTGTCCATTGATGAGAGATTAAATTGGAAGAAACACACTGATGATATGCTCAAACGTTTCAGATACTTATGCAATAAGGGGCATTGCAAATTTTGTTGATAAACATCTTAGTAAATTTGCTTACTACGCCTATTTTCACACATTGCTATCATATGGAATCATATTTTGGGGTAATTCATCACTGAGGAATAAAGTATTTATTGCACAAAAACGTGTAATCAGAATAATAGCTAGAGTCCACCCAAGATCATCCTGCAGACATTTATTTAAAGATCTAGGGATATTCACAGTAGCTTCTCAGTATATATACTCTCTTATGAAATTTGTTATTAACAACAAAACCCAATTCAAAAGTAATAGCAGTGTGCATAGCTACAATACTAAGAGAAAGGATGATCTTCACTATTCAAGATTAAATCTAACTTTGCCACAGATAGGAGTGAATTATACTGCCACTAAAGTCTTTGGTCACTTACCAAATAGTATCAAAAGTCTGGCAGATAACCAACAAAAATTTCTAAATGACAACTCCTTCTACTCCATAGAGGAATTTTTAGATATAAATTGTTATATTAATTTAAGTATGTTGTTAAATTAACTTAATTATGTCATGTATTGGAAAATTTGACTCGTTCCACATCATTACAAAATATCTTATTCATGATCCATGGAACTAGTATTAATCTAATCTAAACCATCTGACAACCCATTTTTTAGCTCTGAAACATGATTACTAAGTTGGTCTATTTGGTATTGTACCCTGTCCATTTTATCTATGTTTTCAGTTCGGATTTCCGTTAGCTAATCAGTAACTGCACTCAATTTTGCCCAAATCAACTGCATAACATCAGTTTTAACTGTTTCTTTACTTCGTTCAAACCTGTCAACACTACGTCCTACAGCATTCACTTCATCACCACTACCCTCATCTCTATTCATTTTTCTAGCAATCACATAAGTCTACCAAAACTATTAATTTCACAAAAGTCTGCAATTATCTTTTTCCTTACAATGTCCCTCTTTGTAGCTGTAAAGTCCTCTTTCAATTCATGTGGTCCAACATTGTCGATATTATCTCGTCACTGTTTATACGAGTTTGTAGGGCAGCCACTGGGTCTTCTTTCATCAAGTAATTGGGACTTCATTAATATATAAAAACTTCAAATATAGAAATAATTGTCCTTACTTCTTCTGCAATAGACAAAACTTCATTATCAGTCAACAGATCACGGCTGATGCCCACGCTTGTAATCTTACCCTCCAAAACATCACCATTAAATTTTTCTTAGTGTCTTCATTACTTTCAAAAGCTTTAAGAGGTGTAAGGTTTACTAAAGAAAAACTTATCTTCATTTTCTCTTTTTGTTGTTGGCTCCAAGTCTTATGTAAGGGGTACATTCTTGTGGCTGAAATTTGGATTTAAAGGTGTGGGCTCCTGATTACTAAATAACTGATAAAGATCCACCTCAATATTTATTGAGTTTTATTCCTTGTCACATTATTAAATATCACATCGTCTTTACAATTTCCACTTCTATCACACTACAAATATTATTATTAGTAACACAATCAAAAACACGTCAGATCCCATCCGAGGCATGCCCACTACTACTAACATTCTGTGATACTCATAATATTCCAAAGAGTTTACAAAGCAAAAGAGTTTACACACTTTTTTGACAAAAGACTAAAACATAAAATCATTTTGTAAATGAGTCCAGAAATAAACTTTATAATTACTGACAGATTGTGCAATTAATAATAGGAATTTTATGTAAAACAGAAATTTTGTACTATCAAATATTTTTTAAAGAATAGTAATTTTAGCTGTACATACATAGTACTACCGAATTAATTTTTTTATACATTTTAGCCTCAAATATAATACATTGTATACAAAATCATATCAAATTCTTTTAGTTATATGGCTGAGATAATGTTCACATATACAAGAATTGATAGTATAAATGATATTGCTTATTTCTACAAAAAATCTTAATGTTAGAAAAGAGTGTCCAATTACAACATTTCATCATATTCTGTTACTAACAGCTTCTCACTCTGTTCCATAGTTGTGGAACCTGGCTTACAGTTATTCATGCCAAATGTTTCTAGTGTCCTCTTTGTGTAGACTAATTGGCCAATTGACTATTCTTCTCCGTTGTCAGTTCTTATGATCTTCATGCCAAACCATTCTTACACATCAAGTATAGGCCTATCAAATTCAGTCAGAAGATCTTTCTTGAAGCTACTCACTTAACTTTCACTTTTCATCAAAATAAAGATACATTGTTCGATAGAATTAGGGAAACATGTTTCAGTGTCCAGTATGTTAAGTCTATTTTGATAAAGACAGTACCTGAGGGAAACATGTTTCAGTGTCCAGTATGTTAAGTCTATTTTGATAAAGACAGTACCTGTAGTCTTATTGAATGGCTTGAGACCTTTGCTTTGAATGTAGGTTACAATTACAATCATTCACTGTCTATTGGCTATGCTGTGCATTAAATTGTCAGATGAGCCATCACAAGGAAGCACCAATGTCCCAGTGTTTTCTACTGTGGTACACAGATGGTAGCTGTCATTTGTGGATGTTGTTTACAACCAAGCACTTGGAATGCACCATCTTAATGCAGTGCAAGTTCAAAGGGCAGTCTGTTTGATCCATTAAGCAATCTCTTCTATCCCATATATATTCAAAAAATAAAAATACTGTAGTCTTAGGAGACTTTAACATTAACTTTCTAGATTATGATAGCAGCAGAACTGACCTGCTACATATAATGAACACATACAACCTCACACCCATGGTAGACTTCCCCACAAGGGTTATGAACTGCTGTTCAAGTGTTATAGATAATGTTTTCATTGATGATAATAGAAACACCAATGCAAGAGTAAAACAAGTCCTCATGGGTCTTTCAGGCCATGATGGCCAATTGCTACCTACCAATGATATATGCCCATACAATAACGACAAAGTCTGTAAAAGGTCATGTAGGGTAATTAATAATGAAAATCTCATGATGTTCAACAGTTATCTTCAACTAATTGACTGGAGCCCAATTTATAGAGCACTGAAAGTCAATGGCAAATTTAACCTATTTATAAATGTATTTATGTGCCACTTTGAAGCTGTCTCTAAGAACTGCAAAGTACAAGTAACAGAGCCAACCAGCAAACAATGGCACACAAAAGGATTAAAAACATCATGTAGGACTAAAAGACTGCCTTATGTTTCTCTCAGAAATGCTAATGATCCTGAAAGAAGAGCTCATTATAAAAGGTACTGTAAGATCTTAAATGAAGTTCTGATAAAGACAAAAAGTATGTTCATCAAATCAGAAATAGATAATTCTGGCAACAAAATAAAAACCATCTGCAGTATTATTAAAAGAGAAACTGGTAGTTACTCAAACGATGCAGAAAATATTGAAGTTAGACATAATGGGAATATCATTGATAAAGGTGAAAATGTTGCAAAAGTTTTCAACAAGCATTTTTTGACTGCAGCGAATAAAATAGGGTGTAATGGTACTATAAATGAGGCTCTGAATCTTTTACAAAGAAGTGGACTTAGTGCAACACCCCAGATTAGCATGCCTCCTGTTGAGAAAATTAAGAAGATAATAAGAACCATGAAGAACAAAAACTCAACTGGCATTGATGGTATTTCCATTAAAGTGTTGAAAAACACACGCATTTTCATTTGTAAAGTCCTGTACCACATCTTTAATGAATCACTGAAACTAGGAATTATCGCTGATAGACTTAAATATGCAGTGGTGAAACCATTGTACAAGAAGGGTGACAGAAACGAAGTAACCGATTATCGTCCTATTTCACTCTTAACTTGTTTCTCCAAGATTCTCGAGAAACTAGTACACAGAAGGATTCTTGAACATTTTAGTAAATACAATATTCTCAATAAAAGTCAATTCGGTTTCCAGAAAAACATTTCAACAGAAGATGCAATATATTCTTTCACCAGTGCAATTCTTGAATCAATCAATAATAAAACGTCTCCAACTGGAATTTTTGGTGAGCTTTCTAATGTATTCGATTGCGTGAACCATGAGATTTTTCTGAGAAAGGCAGAATTTTATGGGTTAACTGGAGAAGCAGGTATGTGCTTGCCTCCTATTTAAAGGTTCAGAAACAGAAAGTCATGGTAAATGACACTAATGGGAAACCAGTGTCCTCTTCTTGGGACACAATAAACTATTGAGTCCCATAGGGCTTTATTCTGGGTCCTCTACTTTTCCTTATTTTCATAAATGACTTTCCAATGTGTAAAAGAGCTAAGATAGAATTAACTTGTTTGCCGATGACATGACGATTCTGGTAGACAATTCAACAAATACTAATCTTGAAATCACTCTAAATGAAATTTTTCAGGAGACCTTCAACTAGTTTACCTCTAATGAACCATCACTAAATTTTGAAAAACTCAATTGATTCAATTCTATACAAGCCAAAATATCGAAGGGGAGATTAATGTTAAATACAATGATGGGAATTTAGCAAGAGTGGAGTCATCAAAGTTCCTGGGTCTACTTGTTAATAGCAATCTAAACTGATCCTTACACATTCCTCACCTATACAAAAAACTAAGCTCAGCAATTTACGCTATTCATGCGATTGCTTCCATCAGTGACATAAATACTTTGAAAGCTGCCTATTATGGTTATTTTCACGCCCCGATGGCCTATGGAATTATATTCTGGGGAAATCACCCAAAGGCAAACAAAATCCTCGTAGCCCAGAAAAGAGTCATTAGGACTCTGTGTGGTGTCAATTACAGACATTCCTGGAGGAAACTCTTCCAAGAATTGAGAATACTCACAACAGTATCTCAGTACATTTTCTCTCTCATGTGTTTCTTGTATACAAACCATTCCCTTTTTGAAACGAACAGCATGTATCATAACTATGACACTAGGGTAAAAATGATCTACATCTTGAGCAAAAGAATCTAAGTATGGTGCAAAAAGGAGTACGCCACTCTTGCATAAAATTATTTAATGCTCTCCCTCAGACAATAAAAATGTCAGTTACTGACCCAACTACTTTTAAAGATCAACTTAAACAGTATCTTCTAAATAAGACCATTTACTCACTGGACGAATTTGTGTATGAGAATAAGTGAATTGATTTTGATCTATTGTAAGTCTGTTCAATGTAATTTGTCTCTTTTTACAAAAATCAATTATTGTAAACATTTTTCTATGTAATATATTATTGTACAACCTTTTATTATAAACAGATGCCTTAAATCTATGTAAATGACACTTCTAGACCCAAGCGATTTATCGCTAATGGGTCTACAGAACACGAATGAAATAAATAAATACTTTTGGTTGTGTTGCTGCAGATGCTGATGCCTCTCCATCTGTCATCCACAGGTTAAGGCCACACTACAGGGAGAGAGGTCAGTACATAAGGCGGGCTGGACAAGGTCACTGACACATTACAACCCCATTTAAAGATCAATATCTGGCAATCTATGCGTTACGGTGCCATACAAATATTGCTAGAATACTGCAGGATGATCTCAGAACAGCCACTGGAGTCACTATGTCCAATTAGACTGTAACGCACAGGTTATGAGAAAGGATCTTCTGACCCAGACGTCTTGTTCACGTTGGCTGCACTGCTGTTTGCATGTGAACTGACAACTTAGTTACTGGTAAAATGTGTTATTCACAGACAAGTCCACATACTCTCTGATGCAGTTTGATAGCTGTGCTCATGTGCGGAGATATGTGATGAGTGGTACGCACCAAATGGTGCCTAGAAAACTGTTAGATTTGAAATGTTCTCTGCTGCTGTGTGGAGGCTTCAGCGTTTATAGGCATATGGATCTTGTTGTCCATGGTCAGGTTAGGGCCAGGCAGTACATATAACAGAACCTGTTGGTCGATAAGGTGGCTAGTGCATATGGTGTTGGCCCTGAATTCCTTCTAATGCCAGGGTACATGTGGCAGCATTCATCAGGGATGTCTTGCACAGGCTGGATAATGAAGTAAGTCCCAATCTAAACCCCATAAAGCAAATGCAGGACATGGCTGACAAATGTGTTCGTGTTCGTGGCCATCACATAATATGGTATGCGGCGGAGGACTCCGGGGACTCCGGTGGTTGGACGCTTGTCTTGTCACGGATATCCTCTTCCTGTAATTTTCCTCTTCACTTACTTCAATAAATAACATGCTTGATACGGTTCTTTAACATTATATTATTCACTCACACATATAATAGATCGAGATCGCAATACTTCATATCTAAAATCGCCCATCCTCATCGTCCTTCTACCTACGAGTGTGTTAGCCTGTGTGTGTAAAACAAAAAACTGTACAAAAAATTGAATGAGAAAATGTTTTTGTACATCTGCGCCTTACCACGCATTCATAATTAACATCTTTGCCAACCCTCTGGTTACTCGGTGTTTCAATTTATTGTTTTTTAAATAAATCTTAATTTTACAGCATCCTGGATGCTTTTCATCATGTACTTTGACAATTGCCCCAGCACTGCATGTTGACATGTTGTGGGGACGTACAGTGTTTTTTTTTACTTAAATTTGCCTATGGAGTTCGATGTCTTTTATCATCGTCTTCTTTTTTATTTAATGGAATTCAAATGTCAGCTTTTCCTATGTATATTAAACTTCTACAAGAAATTAAAATATTATATGCATAATATGTGAGTCCAGTACATATTTAAATTTAGCGCACTAAGAATAATGTCCAGTTTGCTCCATTCTTGCTGCCGTGTTTCATACTGGCTCACTGGCTGATTTGGTGGCAATAACTAGTTGCCAACGGTCAACATGCCATATGCTACCGTTGCACGTGCGTGCACTCGTTTCCTTGGTGTTAATGCCCCATGAGTGTCGCACTTTCACCTGAGTGTCAAGTAGGTATCGAAGTACCCGCTCGAAAAACATTGTATGAATTGCATCTATTTGAAGTTCATTTCTTCATATAGAGTTTAGTTTCCAATGATGATTCATACAAATATTGAGTAACAACAATATATATAACATGATAGCTTATACCTATGACAGACATTCCAACCAGTGGTTTATATTATGAACATAAATTTCTTAAGTTTTAAAAGTCATAAAAATTTTCATGAACTGGGTTCTGTTACTACAGTTTGTTTGTTAGTTTCAACATACCTTCGTTCACATCACATACACAAATTAATTACGTATCACATTTTTATGACACAAAATAAGCATATGACACATTTTTGTTCATTTTATAGATAGTTCTTTATCACTTATGGGAGCTTATTTCTTTCTTAGATAGAGGAGGGTGAAAACCGTTGGAAATAGGACTAAAACACTGAGCATTGCAGGCCTAACTATGCCTGGTGCCGCCCCCTTTGTTTGGATGGGTAGGAAGGTAATACTCATCTACCGGTTCGTGGATTTATGAGAAAATGTTACTCGTACAATCATGGACTAGTTGCCAAGAAACTTCTGCTTCATTGAAATAATGTGTACCGACTAATCAGTGACGAAGTGTCAGGTTGTTTCTTCATGTACTTGTGTTGTTTACTTCAATTCACAGATAGCTTAGTGTGAAATCTGATGTTTTAGTCATCGTATACTTATCTTTCTCAAATACCTAGAAATGTCATTATTCAAGCTTTCATGTGTGAAGATAAAAAATGAATTGGTTTTTGTAGAATCTCATACATGTTTATATGTACTCTGCAGCGATTAGGTAGTGATAATTGTCACTGAGACACACTGCGACGATGCATATTTCATTTTTCATTTGCTTTATGACCTTTATTGTAAATATCCTCATAACTAAATTGTTTACTCGAGGTGAGGCCGGTTTCTTCATTTGGTACCCTACTCTCGGCGTAATTCTCTTCTTCTGTGCCGTTACGATGTATAGGTCGCTGGAAAAAAAAAGACAAAAACTTAAAAGTAATTGCATTGCGTAAGCCCGCAGATATTTCCATATATTGCTTAAATTCACAGACATTTTTTTTATTCTATTACCCTTTAGGATCATTTTCCCTGCAAAGAAAATTATGTGACATTTATTACGGTATTTTGTCGTTCGCCCTTAGCTTACACGTCTCGTACAGTTTTTCATAATGCTTCCATTTGGTTGTAAATATGTTGTATAGAACTCAGTATTTAACGAAATGTCTGTGTACGTATATCAATAGGTTCCTTAGATCTTAGACGGTAGATGTATTTACATAGTATTTCCGTTTACTTTGTATTTAAGTTAGGTGACGTATTGCATTCCTACTTTGGATGCGCCATCAGCCAGTCTGTCACGTACGCGCACAGGTCAATGTCTCCTCTACTGCTGACGTCAGCGCGTATTGTTGAGCGCGAGACAGCTGAGCCATAAGCTAATTTCGTTTATACTTTCGCTTTCAAGGAAGCGGTGTGTTACTTCTTATTATTAATAATTGTTATGCTTATGTGTACAAATCAAAAGAATCACTTATGTCTAAACACATTACTTTATCTTAACATACACTCTAGAAGAAACTTACACTTAGAATTATGTACACTATGTACAATTATCTTGTGAACAACATGTTACCACGCTTCATCATTCTACAAAGACTTTTATATCTTTGTGAGGGTAGAGACCCTTGTCTCTTCCTGTTTTCTCATAGTCTAATCTGCACGTCCCAGGATATGGTATTTTGGAAATTACATATGGTCCTGAGTAGAGCAATTGCCACTTCTTATTCAATTTGCCAATTTTGTTGATGTAGGGTGAGTACGTAAGAGGACACGTTTCCCTTCAAACAACTGTGTAACCACGTTTCAGTTTCTTGTTATAAATTTTCCTTTTATACTCGGCCCTTTTTCCTAATGTAAGCAGCTTGTTTGATTTTATCTTGTAGTGTCATTTCAGTAGTGGGTACCTTTGGTATGGGCGACTCCCACTCATTCATCTGCTTTGTCCGGAACATCAATTCATTAGGTGTGAAACCTGCTGAAGGATGTGGAAGGTTATTAACAATTTGCAAGAAAGAAGTTACGTGTTCTCCCCATTGGGTATGTTTGTGATGGGTGTATGTCCCATAAACCAGTTAAATTCTTTAAAGACTTGTTCAACTGCGCATGCACCTGGGTGAAAAAAGCTTGCTAATATGTGCTTTATGCCTGTGAGGTCATAAATAGTTTCCACTTCCACCCAACGAAATATGAAGCATTATAAGTTAGTAATATCTTTGGTTTACCTACCCTTCTCAAATGGTCTCCTCCAGTTCTTTTTCTGATATTTTTGGCTGTTGCATTTTTAATGGCATACATTTTCATATGTTTCGAGAAAATATCGTATAGTGCTACTATGTATCTTACTCTTCCTTTACTTCTTGGATATGGACCAGCTATGTCCAGGGATACAATACCAAGAGGTTTTTTGTGAGTATAGGGTGTAGCTCAGTATATTTTGACACTTTGGACTGTTTTTATGTGTTACATATTGCACACTTTCTTAGTACCTGTAGGATTCGCCTTCTCAAATTTGGAAAATAACAAAGTGTTGCAATTTTTGCAGTACATTTGCTCATTCCATAATATTCCCATACTTCATGTGTGTGTCTTATAAATTCGTCGATATAATCTTCCGGAACACACACACACACACACACACACACACACACACACACACACACACACACACACACACACACACACACACACACACACACACACACACCATCGATCAGATTTTTCATGATTCCTATGAAATCAAACGCCCTTGTACCCGTGACACCATTTACTTACCTTTCCACCTTCATCTTGCTTAAGGTTTTGCATGACTTTACTCCATCTGTGATCTTGCTGTTGTAAAATTTTCATCTGCTTACAAAACTTATGATAATCGGACTGTTGTGTTGTACCTTGCATTAATGACGTTTTGATTTCTGCATCGTGCTATGTTAATTCACTAAATTCCTCTAAACCTAGTGGTAGCCTAGACAAGGCGTCTGCAATGATGTTCTGACTTCCTTTAATATAAATGACCTCAAAATTGAATTCTTGTGAATATAGACACCACCTATCTAATCTACAGTACAATAGTTTACATGTTAAAAGAAATGACAGTGACTGGTGGCCACAGTAAACTTTGGTATTCTTGCCCCCGCAAAAAAATATTCAAATCTTTTAAATCCCCATACTACCGCTAAACTTTCCAATTCTGACACGGAGTAAGACCTTTCTACTTCTTATTATGTGCGAATAGTAAAACTGGTGACCTTAGGTACTTCCTTACCGCCTTCATCTCGCATCTGGAACAATAATGCTCCCAGCCCTTGAGATGAGGCATCTGTGCATAGACAAAAATCCTTGGACATGTCAGGGTGGCTAAGATGTTTGCATTTACCAATGCCTGCTTAATGTTATTAAGGTCCTCTTGGCACTTCTCATCCCATAACCAAAGCCTATTTTTTCGTAATAAGCTGAGCAATCCATCAATGTTCATCAGTTGTTGTGGAATTAATTTACGAAAATACGAAGCTAGTCCTAGAATGACTTCTAGTTTTCTTTTGTTCCTCAGAGCTGGACAATTTCGTATGGCATCAAGTTTTTTTCAGATCGGGTAATATATCTTGTTCTGACACACCATGTCCTAAGAATTTGACTTGCTCCTTCAAAAACTAGACTTTTTTTTTTAAATTGGCTCTTACTCCGTAATATGCAAATCGTTGAAGCATCTGTTCAATGAGCCTGATATGTTCTAGCCAAATAGGTGTGGCCATTAGCAGGTGTCAATCTAGTCAGTAACTTTCCTAAGCAATTCTGGTCATAAAATTTTGTCCAATGCAAATATACTCCTTCGCTAATGTTCAGTCCAAAAGGTAGAACACAGAATTGTGTACATTTTTTACTTTCTTCATGGAGTTTTATTTGCCAGTAGGACATCTTAAGATCGAGAATATTCAAATATTTTGCATTGTAAAACTTTAGATGCTCTTCGTTTAAATTGTCTGGCCTTATGTATACTGGTACTGTAATCTTACTCAAACTTCCAGCATCGAGAACTAACCTTACAGAATCATCTGATACGCTTACTGGCAATATTGGACTACAATAGGATTAAAATGAAGGTTGTATAATTCCTCATTTAATCATACAATTGATCTCTTCCAGTTACTGCCTCTCGTTTTGCCCATGGAATAGTACATAACATTACACAAAATGTCTCATGTAGATAGACTTCAGATTTATATTCATAGTCTTTGATTACTCCTGGCTCCTTACTAGAAACATTGGCATATTTAAATAACAAGTTATAAAGTTCTTGCTGTTGGATATAATTAAATAGGCTACCTGTGATTCACTTAGTTTCTTCTGTACCATTTCGTAACTAACCTCAGAGTTTGCATCTTGTTCAGTATCAAATTTGTTTGTGAAATACACAGCTGGAAAGGAATATTGTACTACGACATTTGACTCTAGTTTGTTTTTCTTACTTTCATCAGGTGTTTGACTAAATCAATATAAAAGATCTGATCCTTCACATGAAAGTGGCATTTACCATTACCTATGCCGATCTGTGTTTTGTACATTCCAAATGTGTCCATGCCAATAAGACAATTAACAATACGTTTGTCACTATAAGGAAGTTGCACTTCACTGTAAAATGTTCAATTTGTACTGGAATAAATGCTTGATGCTTCACCAATTCAGTCTTACTGCCTGTAGCAGTTTGGCAGTTTGCACCTTACAATTTTGTACAGGAAATGTTCGGAACTTGCCTCTCCTCTTCGATTAAAAAAAAAACAACAAAAAATGCATTTGACATTAGGTTGGTAGCTGAACCTGTATCTAACATTAACTGTGTGTCAATGTTAAATATTTTCACCTTAATGATTGCTCCTACTTGTTCTTGCTTGACTTTATCTACTATATCTAACTCATGCTGATATAAATCATCCTTGATGTCACCTCATTTGACAAATCTTATGAAATATGTTCTGTCTTGCCTCCACTCCCTGAGAGGTCAATAGCCTGGGGCACAACTACGACCGGTTAGTGTTTTCCGATGGCGTAGTGTGACTTAGTTAATTACATGGAGTAATTTCAGTGAGTTGCACTGTGTGTGTACTTCGCCAATTTGTATCGTTAGCTGTTGTGCAGTTATTTTGCTGCCCAACGGTCGGCCGCGTTAGGCCTGTGTCACACGTATACGGTTCCATTCGGTTTGGTTCGTTTCTGGTTCCTTTTCGGTCTCTACCCACAAGTGTGAAACGGTTATAGTAGTTTTTCTGATAACATGAGCGATTTACCAGATGTTGATGTGGATCGGCTGATTTCTACAGTGCAATGCAAACCAATGCTGTGGGACAAAACTTGTGAAAAATATAAGGATAAATTTAAGACGCAAGAAGCTTGGAAAGATGTTTGTGTTGAAATTTTTAACGACTTTGATGACTCTGACGTCTCTAAAAATATAGAATTGGGTAAGTAATGAATTCATTTTTGTCGAATAAGACAAGTAGTACATTATGGCAGTTGGCAACTCACGGCGGATCTGAGAACATTTAAAACGAAAAGATTCAAAAATAAAGAAAATAACCAGTGACATTTATTTAAAATACATATCAAACTATAAAACAGTACACCATTTTTGTCATAAGTATTAAGGTAAATCAGATTTTAGAAAATTGCTAACTCACTGAACCCACTTCAGTAATGAAGTAATCTTTCAACACATCTCTTACATTTTTTGCCAACATAGTTGCCTGATTTCTCCTCATTTCACCTGAGTGGACATCTTCAAAACCCGAGATGGGCAACATGTTTTCCACTTAAAAGCCATCTCAGGCCCTTATGAAATTGTGCAGAACTACACAAGCTTTCACTGTGTCCTAGCATAGTCAGGATCCAAGTTAATTGCGTGATGGAAGATCCTCAATTTGTTGCTAAGTATTCCAAAAGTGCATTCCACGTACCTGCGAGCTCTGCACACATGATAGTTGTAGATATTTTTCACTACCGTCAAACCATTTCCGCTGTATGGTTTGAGGAGGTGCTTATGTAAGCCAAAAGCATCATCTCCAATGAGGCAGTGAGGAATTTTTGGGGTATTTGTGCCTGGAAGACACTTATCCTCAGTTATGTCTATGGTGCCGTTAATGATAGATCTCCATAGTTGACAGTTTTGAAAAATGTTAGAGTCACAGTCCTTCCCATTGTTGTTGTTGTGGTCTTCAGTCCTGAGACTGGTCTGTTGCAGCTCTCCATGCCAATCTATCCTGTGCAAGCTCCTTCATGCCAAAGTACATACTGCGGCCTACATCCTTCTGAATCTGCTTAGTGCATTCATCTCTTGGTCTCCCTCTACGATTTTTACCCTCCATGCTGCCCACCAATGCTAAATTTGTGGTCCCTTGATGCCTCAGGACATGTCCTACCAACCGATCCCTTCATCTAGTCAAATTGTGCCACAAACTTCTCTTCTCCCCAATCCTATTCAATACCTCCTCATTAGTTACGTGATCTACCCACCTAATCTTCAACATTCTTCTGTAGCAGCACATTTCGAAAGCTTCTATTCTCTTCTTTCCAAACTATTTATTGTTCATGTTTCACTTCCATACATGGCTACACTCCATACAAATACTATCAGGAACGACTTCCTGACTGTTAAATCTATACTTGATGTTAACAAATTTCTCTTCTTCAGAAACGCTTTCCTTGCCATTACCAGTCTGCATTTTATATCCTCTCTACTTTGGCCATCATCAGTTATTTTGCTCCACAAATAGCAAAACTCCTTTACTACTTTAAGTGTCTCACTTCGTAGTCTAATTCCCTAACCATCACCCGACTTAATTCGACTACATTCCATTATCCTTGTTTTGCTTTTGTTGATGTTCATCTTATACCCTCCTTTCAAGACGCTGTCCATTCCGTTCAACTGCTCTTCCAAGTCCTTTGTTGTCTCTGAAAGAATTACAATGTCATCGGCGAACCTGAAAGTTTTTATTTCTTCTCCCTGGATTTTAATATCTACTCCAAATTTTTCTTTTGTTTCCTTTACTGCTTGCTCAATACACAAATTGAATAACATCGGGGAGAGGCTACAACCCTGTCTCACTCCCTTCCCAACCACTGCTTCCCTTTCATGCCCCTCGACTCTTATAACTGCCATCTGGTTTCTGTACAAATTGTAAATAGAATTTCGCTCACTGTATTTTACACCTGCCACCTTCAGAATTTGAAAGAGAGTATTACAGTCAACATTGTCAAAAGCTTTCTCTAAGTCTACAAATGCTAGAAACATAGGTTTGCCTTTCCTTAATCTTTCTTCTAAGATAAGTCATAAGGTCAGTATTGCCTCACGTGTTCCAGTATTTCTACGGAATCCAAACTGATCTTCCCCAAGGTCGGCTTCTACCAGTTTTTCCATTCGTCTCTAAATAATTCGCGTTAGTATTTTGCAGCTGTGACTTATTAAACTGATAGTTCGGTAATTTTCACATCTGTCAACACCTGTTTTCTGTGGGATTGGAATTATTATATTATTCTTGAAGTCTGAGGGTATTTCGCCTGTCTTGTACATCTTGCTCACCAGATGGTAGAGTTTTGTCAGGACTGGCTCTCCCAAGGCCGTCAGTAGTTCTAATGGAACTTGTTTTAACTCAGGTCTTTCAGTGCTCTGTCAAACTCTTCATGCAGTATCGTATCTCCCATTTCATCTTCAACTACATCCTCTTCCATTTCCATAATATTGTTCCTAAGTACATCGCCCTTGTATAGATTCTCTATATACTCCTTCCACCTTTCTGCTTTCCCTTCTTTGCTTAGAACTGGGTTACCATCTGAGCTCTTAATATTCATACAAGTGGCCCTCCTTTCTCCAAAGGTCTCTTTAATTTTCCTGTAGGCTGTATATATCTTACCCCTAGTGAGATAAGCCTCTACATCCTTACATTTGTCCTCTAGCCATGCCTGCTTAGCCATTTTACACTTCCTGTCAATCTCATTTTTGAGACGTTTGTATTCCTTTTTGCCTGCTTCATTTACTGCATTTTTATATTTTCTCCTTTCATCAATTAAATTCAATATTTCTTCTGTTGCCCAAGGATTTCCAGTAGCCCTCGTCTTTTTACCTACTTGATCCTCTGCTTCCTTCACTACTTCATCCCTCAGAGCTACCCATTCGTCTTCTACTGTATTTCTTTCCCCCATTCCTGTCAATTGTTCCCTTATGCTGTCCCTGAAACTCTGTACAACCTCTGATTTACTCAGTTTATCCAGGTCCCATCTCCTTAAATTCCCACCTTTATCAAATTTCTTCAGTTTTAATCTACAGTTCATAACCAATAGATTGTGGTCAGAGTCCATATCTGCCCCTGGAAATGTCCTACAATTTAAAACCTGGTTCCTAAATCTCTGTCTTACCATTATATAATCTATCGGATACCTTTTAGTATCTCGAGGGTGCTTCCATGTATACAACCTTCTTTTATGATTCTTGAACCAAGCGTTAGCTATGATTAGGTTATGTTCTGTGCAAAATTCTAACAGACGACTTCCTTCCCATATGCTCCAACATATCGGTATTCTGCATCAGCTACTGCCATCAGAACTATAGACGAATATCCTTTATAGTTGATATGCATCGAGTTGATAGGTTGGATGATCCTTGTATGCTTTTCCCCATCAACGGCGCCCAAGTAGTTCGGGAAATTAGCGATAGTTTCAAATTTATGGTCAATTCATTCCCATTTCTTCTCATCTGTACCAGGAATGCATTCCAATCGTAATACCGTCCAGATTGCACAACAAACCTCTCTGATGATCTTGCTTATAGTCGAAATCCCCGGGAGATACGTGTAATGCAAATCTGAGAAAGTGCAACCACTTGCCAAATACCTAAAGCAGAAAAGAAAAACACTAGATTAAAATTATTTAAAATACTGTAACGCAAGTTGATATATAAAACCACGAACGGGAGATTGACAGGCCTTTTGATTGAAGAAATACTTTTTTTTTTTTCAGGTAAACATGTTCTGAAGAAGTGGACACAAGTGAGAGACTCGTACTAAAAATCAGTTAGCAAAACCAAGGATAAATCGGGAGCAGGAGCGTCAAAAGGAGAAGCCTACATTTATGCATCTCAGTTGCAGTTCCTGAACAAAATATTTATAGAAAGAGAAACAGGTGACACTCTCTCACAGAATATTGATGATAATGATGGTGGTGTTGCGTATGTAACTATTGAAAATGATGAGAATCCTATACAGTCAGTTCAAAGCGTACCACGTTATGCTGCAGCAGCTGAAAAACCTGAATCGTCTTTCACAAAACCTGCATAAAAAAATGGAAAATGGATTCTGTTGAATTGAAAATGATTGTAGCCCTGAAGGAAACATCAAATCGGCACCTTTCGTTTTTTAAAGGATAACTCCCTTCTCTTGATAATTTCGATGAATTTGACACTCTAGATTTTCAAATGGAGGTGCTGCAAGTAGTAAAGAAAATCAGGCAGCGGAAACATCTTCTTCCATCTACATCTGGTACTCCATATGCCTCTTCATCTGCTACCCCACCAATGGTCCCTAATGAGGATATACAGAGCCAGCCAAATCTGCAGCACATTACACCAGCCTACCTGAAACCAATTCATTCACAAGTGGCCGCTGTTTTATTCTACAAGGACTCACACAACCTTGGCCTGGACTGTCATTGCAGTTCTTCTGCCGATGACAGCTCAAAACATGCGTTTCACAATTTGTAAAATATTATTTAACTTCTCATTTCCTTGTATTTACTCTGACGTATTATTTATGAAATTATGTTATTTCGGTTTTATATTAAAATCTAAATAAAAAAGAGACACTTTCAAAAACTTGTGTTAACTGTACTGTCTTACCTCAAAGTTACGGCCAGCATCTGAATCGGTTGAATACATTCCTTCATAAATGTATCTTGGTGTTGAGGACGGTCCTTTAGTTTCACATGTAGTTCATGAAATGATTTCATTGACATCCTGAAGTAATTAAAAAAATTGTCTTCGTGCTCTAGCAGCTTCGTGAAAATGGTGTAGAATGCTCCAAATTCCTGCCATAAAGTAATGAGAGGGTGCTCCCAATGGATTCTACCATTCCTCCTTCGTTTTTTAACTCTTTTACAGAGAAACAACATGGCAACTACTTGGCTTCTATCCATGATCACTACTGAGCCTGTGTAGGAAGAAAACATAAAACCTAATATGAATCGCGTGAGAATCGTGTATGTGTGAAAGAGTTTCATTTGTTTTCGGTTGCAACTGAAAACGAATCGAACCGAAACGTATGGAACCGCAAACGTGTGAAACAGGCCTTACAGCGTGCGTAAGGCATGGCATTGATGCCGTGCGTCGGCTACTGCTGCGCTGATTCTTTCTATTCATATTCGGCATAGGGCCTTGTGATAGTGAATTGTAATTTTCTCGTATGTTGAAATTACCTCTGTTGTTTTGGAAATTTCTTTGAAATAGTTTGTTTTTTCCGTTCCCGTTACTGTACTCATTACCTCTGGGTATGTAATTTTGCTGTTGAGTGTACCAACATTGCTGACTGATCTACAAAATTATGTTGTTGTTGTGCCTGATTTTCTGTTGCTCTACGGGGTAACGGTCTTTCCTCATAGATTAAGTCGATAGAATCGAGCACTGACAGAAAATATTCAGTGTCATGCTCAGGCATTATGACTAATTTTTCTCTAATGTGCCATGGTAAACGACTTTTCAAAATTTTTAACACGTCTACCTGTGATATTGGGTTTGTCCAGTAGCGTGTCTTGTTCAGCTATTTGTCGAAGTATTCACATAGACTATCGTATTTCCCATTGAATGGTGCAGGGTTGAAAACCTCGCGTCTGAGTCTCTTGCAATGCCTTAGACCAGTATTTGTCGAGAAGAGCTCGTTCAAATTGGGTATAAGTGCTGCAACGTTCGGTCACTTCAGTTGCCGATAAGAGCACATCGCCTTTCGTATATCCCACGACAAATCTGATTTTCTCCGCTTCCGTCCAATTGCGTGGAAATACATGACGAAAAGCCTAGGAAATACTACAGGATTCATTCTTTTACCTTCAGTAGTAAATGTAGGAAATTGTCGATGTCTCAGCAGACCCTCTTCTGCAAAAATAGTTGATAGACTGGTGGCATTTCGATCGTATTTGTGTTTTTATTGTAGTTACCTGTAATTCCGGCTGGTTATTATTCAGGTATTGGGGTTGTGGGTGCGTTTACATTTTGCAATCTACAACTGTCACTGGTAACTGCTGTGGGACTCGTGACAGTTTGTGAATAGAAACCAACAGGTTGTGGTTTGTTCACTGTAGCCTGTGTATTATTTACTTGCATATTTCCAGTAATATTTTCTTCTAAAAGATTGCGGATCCTATTTTCAGCGGCTTGTAGGTTAATGTTTACTTTGTTCACGATTTCATTTTCTTTTTTTCTGTATGGCCGTTTCTACTACATCTGTGTATAACTTGACAATCGGTTACTAACTTTTTTGTAACAGTGTTACCCTTCTCTAGCGTACCTGCTTCAGCTTGACTAATGATGTCACAAAGATTTTCATAAATCTTCTCTCTCTCCTTCGTAGCACAAGCTGAGTCAACTTCTAATGTTGCTACCCTTAAAGTAAGTTCTTCTACAGCTAGAGGTACACCTTCAAAGTCTTTATTAAGTTTGTTAATGACAGTGGTTACCTTATTTACTGTCTAAACCAACTGGTTTTGTGTGACTTCAATGTTTGCATCTGTGATTTTCTTTATCTGTTGTTCTACTAAATCGCGATGGTCATTATAAGAATCTACCTTCTGTTTTACCTCCTTTATGTTATTGTTAACTTCAGCAAGTACTTCATGCTTTACCTGTGTTTTTATATCTTTCAATTTTTCATCGATTTCAGTGCGAAATTTTTGGCTAAGTCATCGAATTTCCGAGAGACTGTGTTTTGCAAATACTTGAATACTTGTTTTTGTTCTTGCTTCATTGTACTTAGATCTTGTGTAACAGTGTTTTGTTGCTGTTTTACCATGTTCATATCTTGTGTCAAATTACTGAAATTGGTGTTTATATTGCGTTTCATAGCATCAAATTTCGCATTTACGTTAGGTAGTAGCTGCCATAGTACTGCTCCAGTTGTACTACTGTGGTTGCTGTCCGCTGCACTTCCCAAGTTAATGTTTGTGTTGTGACCAAGTGATGTTTCTAACGTGTTGTCAAGATTCATATTTAGATCGCTCCCCGACGTTTCATCCATGAGCGGTATGTCGCTCTGGGAGATTGGTGACATTGTCTCGTCAATTGTAAACATTGTGTCGTCAAGTTTATACTGTTATGGAGCGTCGCTATATCATTTGTCACTACTGTGACACTCATCTCTGATCTATTTAAACCTTCAGCAGCAGGCATGCATGTTGCCTAGACTTCGATTGTTCAATTCCGCAATTCTGCGCCATCTTGGCTGATTTTCGATGTCGCTATCAACAATGGGCATATATTTTTCGGCCATTTTATATGAACTCACATAAAATGGAAATTTCACAGAAATGTTAAGAATTTCATACTCTAATCATTACACTTCATAAATGTAAATCACATAATGTCAAAGCCTGTTTACGTCTATTATGATGCTCAAACTATTGTGTCACAGATCTTTACGTTTTACTGACAATGTGTATGACACTGAAAAATATCTGTAAATTTTTCGCCAACAAAATCCAAGGAAGGAAATAATAAGGAAAAGGTTTCTATCTACATCAAAAGAGGCGCTACCAAACATAACCATGCAAGCAACTTGCATAGCCGTCCTACCTGTGCTGCGCTGAACAATCAGCTTACCATGAAAATTTTTTATGCAACCTGCGTCCAATTCTTATTCCTTTCAAAAATTTTCTTCTCAGTTTTGGCTTTTGGCATTAATTGTTCTCTGTCGTGATTCATGCAAACAGAAAATACAGGCAATTAGTTTTCTAATTCATAACAATGTCATAGAAATTTCTTACTGTTACAATAGTTAACAAACACTATTCACTACCTATGCCCAGAAGTCCTCGCACACAGGTCAGCAGTTTTTTATTTTGTGTGTGTGTGTGTGTGTCATTATCACGAAAATCCTCTTCCTGTAATTTTCCTCTTCCCTTACTTCAATAAATAAAATGCTTGATACGGTTCTTTAACATTATAGTATTCACTCACACATATAATTCATCGAGATCGCAATACATCTCTAAAATCGCCCATCCTCATCGTCCTACATATGAAAGAGTTAGCCACGCAGGAGGACCCGAGTCATGGATTCCCGGTGGAGGTTCGAGTCCTCCCGTGGGCGCGCGCGCGCGCGTGTGTGTGTGTGTGTGTGTGTGTGTGTGTGTGTGTGTGTGTGTGTGTGTGTGTGTGTCCTCAGGATAATTTAGGTTAAGTAGTGTGTAAGATTAGGGAATGATGACCTTAGCAGTTAAGTCTCATTAGATTTCACACGCATTTGAACATTTTTATGAGAGAGTTAGACTGTGTCTGTCTAAAACTGTACAACAAATTGAATGAAAAAATGTTTTCGTTTGCCTGCGCCTTACCGCGTATTCATAATTAACGTCTTTGCCAACCCTTTGCTTACTTGATATTTCAATTTTTTTGTTTTTTAATACCGTAAATCTTAATGTTACGCCATCCTGGGGGCATTTTATCATGTACTTATAAATATTCCACCACAGACTCTCCAAGAACTCTCATTGGCCGATCGCGTTCCTCTGGTTTGGAGCCGAGTGGAAGGCTTAAACCAGAGGCTCAGACGATCCTGCGGAGAGCTGGGGTGCAAATTTCTCGACCTCCGCTATCGGGTGGAGAAATGTAGGGTCCCACTGAATAGGTCAGGCGTGCACTACACGCCGGAAGCGGCTACGAGGGTAGCGGAGTACGTGTGGAGTGCACATGGGTTTTTTTTAGGTTAGAGAATTCCCTCCCTAGGCCCGACAAGACGCCCGAGACGCGGCATGGCAGGAGTAGGCAAAATGCAAAAGGGAATAACAATATTTATGTGCTAATAGTAAACTGCAGGAGCGTCTATAGAAAGGTCCCAGAACTGCTCTCATTAATAAACGGTCACAACGCCCATATAGTACTAGGGACAGAAAGTTGGCTGAAACCACATGTAAACAGTAATGAAATCCTAAACTCAGATTGGAATGTATACCACAGAGACAGGCTGGACAGTGAAGGGAGAGGCGTGTTTATAGCGATAAGAAGTGCAATAGTATCGAAGGAAATTGACGGAGATTCGAATTGTGAAATGATTTGGGTGAAGGTCACGGTTAAAGCAGGCTCAGACATGGTAATTGGATGTCTCTATAGGCCCCCGGACTCAGCAGCTGTTGTGGCTCAGCACCTGAAGAACAATTTGGAAAATATTTCGAGTAGATTTCCCCACCATGTTATAGTTCTGGGTGGAGATTTTAATTTTCCGGATATAGACTGGGAGACTCAAACGTTCATAATGGGTGGCAGGGACAAAGAATACAGCGATTTTTTTTTAAGTGATTTATCTGAAAACTACCTTGAACAGTTAAACAGAGAACCGACTCATGGCGATAACATATTAGACCTTCTGGTGACAAACAGACCAGAACTATTTGAAACAGTTAATGCAGAACAGGGAATCAGCGATCATAAAGCGGTTACTGCATCGATGATTTCAGCCGTAAATAGAAATATTGAAAAAGGTAGGAAGATTTTTTGTTTAGCAAAAGTGACAAAAAGCAGATTACAGAGTACCTGACGGCTCAACACAAAAGTTTTGTCTCAAGGACAGATAGTGTTGAGGATCAGTGGACAAAGTTCAAAACCATCGTACAATATGTGTTAGATGAGTATGTGCCAAGCAAGATCGTAAGAGATGGAAAAGAGCCACCGTGGTACAACAGCCGAGTTAGAAAACTGCTGCGGAAGCAAAGGGAACTTCACAGCAAACATAAACATAGCCAAAGCCTTGCAGACAAACAAAAATTACACGAAGCGAAATGTAGTGTGAGGAGGGCTATGCGAGAGGCTTTCAATGAATTCGAAAGTAAAGTTCTATGTACTGACTTGGCAGAAAATGCTAAGAAATTTTGGTCCTATGTCAAAGCGGTAGGTGGATCAAAACAAAATGTCCAGACACTCTGTGACCAAAATGGTACTGAAACAGAGGATGACAGACTAAAGGCCGAAATACTAAATGTCTTCTTCCAAAGCTGTTTCACAGAGGAAGACTGCACTGTGCTTCCTTCTCTAGATTGTCGCACAGTTGACAAAACGGTAGATATCGAAATAGACGACAGAGGGATAGAGAAACAATTAAAATCGCTCAAAAGAGTAAAGGCCGCTGGTCCTGATGGGATACCAGTTTGATTTTACACAGAGTATACGAAGGAACTTGCCCCCCTTTCTTGCAGCGGTGTACCGTAGGTCTCTAGAATAGCGAAGCGTTCCAAATGATTGGAAAAGGGCACAGGTCATCCCCGTTTTCAAGAAGGGACGTCGAACAGATGTGCAGAACTATAGACCTATATCTCTAACGTCGATCGATCGAATTTTGGAACACGTATTATGTTCGACTATAATGTCTTTTCTGGAGACTAGAAATCTACTCTGTAGGAATCAGCATGGGTTTCGAAAAAGACGGTCTTGTGAAACCCAGCTTGCGCTATTCGTCCACGACACTCAGAGGGACTTAGACATGGGTTCACAGGTAGATGCCGTGTTTCTTGACTTCCGCAAGGCGTTTGACACAGTTTCCCACAGTCGTTTAATGAACAAAGTAAGAGCATACGGACTATCAGATCAATTGTGTGATTGGATTGAGGAATTCCTAGATAACAGAACGCAGCATGTCATTCTCAATGGAGAGAAGTCTTCCGAAGTAAGAGTGATTTCAGGTGTGCAGCAGGGGAGTGTCGTAGGACCGTTGCTATTCACAATATACATAAATGACCTGGTGGATGACATCGGAAGTTCACTGAGGCTTTTTGCAGATGATGCTGTAGTGTATCGAGAGGTTGCAACAATGGAAAATTGTACTGAAATGCAGGAGGATCTGCAGCGAATTGACGCATGGTGCAGGGAATGGCAATTGAATCTCAATGTAGACAAGTGTAATGTGATGCGAATACATAGAAAGATAGGTCCCTTATCATTTAGCTACAAAATAGCAGGTCAGCAACTGGAAGCAGTTAATTCCATAAATTATCTGGGAGTATGCATTAGGAATGATTTAAAATGGAATGATAATATAAAGTTGATCGTCGGTAAAGCAGATGCCAGACTGAGATTCATTGGAAGAATCCTAAGGAAATGCAATCCGACAACAAAGGAAGTAGGTTACAGTACGCTTGTTCGCCCACTGCTTGAATACTGCTGAGCAGTGTGGAATCCGCACCAGATAGGGTTTATAGAAGAGTTAGAGAAGATCGAACGGAGAACAGCGCGCTTCGTTACAGGATCATTTACTAATCGCGAAAGCGTTACGGAGATGATAGATAAACTCCAGTGGAAGACTCTGCAGGAGAGACGCTCAGTAGCTCGGTGCGGGCTTTTGTTAAAGTTCCGAGAACATACCTTCACCGAAGAGTCAAGCAGTATATTGCTCCCTCCTACGTATATCTCGCGAAGAGACCATGAGGATAAAATCAGAGAGATTAGAGCCCACACAGAATCATACCGACAATCCTTCTTTCCACGTACAATACGAGACTGGAATAGAAGGGAGAACCGATAGAGGTACTCAGGGTACCCTCCGCCACACACTGTCAGGTGGCTTGCGGAGTATGGATGTAGATGTAGATGGGCTATCATTGAATAATGGGAATGCATACTACAGGATTACTCTGTAGACTTACACAGAGCACGCATGTTGCTGTCAGGCAGTGATAAATGCTCATGGAGGGGATGCGAGCTGTTGAAGCTTTCAAAGTCCAATGTAAAGCCCCCAGGACAGGGTCGATGATTGTTTCCACTCTGTTTTTGACACGTGTTAGACATTTCACTTCTTTTTATGTAAATCATCTAGGATGTAATGAAGTTTGTTGTGAACTTAATTTGTGAAAGATGGTAACATTTGGTAACGTACCTAGTCCTCGGCTGTAGCTCAATGGAGTATGGCACATGCCCACAAGTCATGTTTCCCTAATTCTTTTGAGCAGTGTATCATCAACCCATATCACTAAAACTATAGTATGTTTTTCATTCCTTCTGTGATATATACACCAGGATCACTGCTGAAGTTCTTGTACATCCTTGTTAATGCTCTATGTAAGCACTGATTCATACAGTATCCACTCCGTTTAAGACTATACAAGTTCGTTTTTAGATGCCAAATACTGTTCTTTTCTTGAGGGGTTTACTTGGCCTCCCTTGGCGGAATCACAAAAATTTCTTCTTCCAGTTCTACATGTGGTCCTTGCATCCATGTAGTGGATTACTAAATTTTCTTCTAGAGCAAGGAACAGGAGATATCTTAAAGAAGCACATTTCACTACAGGTAAGAATGTTTCTTTATAATCTTTCCCCTCCAGTTCAGCCTTTAATTACTAAACGAGCTTTAAAATTTGGTATTGCTTCTTCAATGCTTTTAATATTAAAGATCCATCTCACGTGTACTGGTTTCTTGCCTTGTGGTGCATCAACCCCTTTGTAAGCATCGTTCTTGGAAAAAGACTATTTTCTTTTCTACAGCTTTCTTCCCATTATCTGCATTCGAGCTGGTCAAGGATTCTTCAACAGAAATACTTGTGCAGCCATTTATGTCTCATAATCTGGTTAAAACTTAAGCTTTATTACACAATACCGTACATACCATAAATTTACATCCTCTGCTTTTGGAGTTTCCTGGATCTCAATATCCATCTCATCTTCAATAAACATATCCGACTGTTTCTGGACAGCGTCTTTTGGTACACTAGTGTCTAAATTTACTGGTGCCTTTATATGTTCTTGGTCATCGTCTACAGAATTAATATCGAAACGTATTTTTTCACCATTTGTTTTCACCCGACTCGGAAAAATTACACATCTGCTAACAATTATCTGTTTGTTTTTACGTTTTATAAATCTGTAACCCTTAGGAAACTTTGAAGTATCCAATAAAAATATATTTTTAAGATCTGGAGTCACACCGTGTGCCGATTTAAGTTTTACATTTGCATATTTTACAGTTCGTTTCTCCAATACTCATCTGCATTGCGATATATTGTGAAATTTCGAACATTTTGCAAGTGCCACGGTAAACTTTTACTGTTATAGTCAATTGTAGGCTTAAACTAATTTGTGTTCTTTCAAATTTTTTGAAAACAGTAGGTCTGTCCTCTTTCAGAAGAATAGTTCTCTGATTTCACTGTACAATTACGTGAGAAAAAGTTAAGTCTGAGCATTTTTGGACACTTACAAAACTACATTTTCGAAAGTTACTGGTACGATTGTTTTGGACGTTTGCCGATATTTAATTTATTTCGCAGCAAATCAGCGTTTGTGGTTCACAGTTCAGCCAAAGAATACATCAAATGAGTTTCATTGTCTGTCAATGCAAATAAATGTTTTTTAAGAATTTTCGAAAGTTACCATTGTCCTTTGCATAATTTGCGAACAATTTGTACCAATCGGCGTTTGCGATTTAGTTTCTGTTGCAGATTTCCTAACATATTGTTTTACATCCAGTTTTCTCCTAAAGAGGAGTAGCCCAATATATTATCTGCATTTAACGTAAACATCAAAACTCTTAATTTTACCTCAGATTATTGTGTTGCCCTTATAGAAATTTTAATTTGTATATTTGCCTCAATTATTGTAGGGAATTAGCAACTTTTTCGTTAACCATTTTAAAATATAATCAGCGGACGTAATTTAAAGTCATCTGTTAACTGCCTTGTTATGTAGTGCACCAACCAAAATTCAGTCCCACTGCGAACTAAATCGGCTGACGTTCGTAAGCAGCTGGAAATCGCCCCGACTGCTGTCCAACACCTGACACCTTTACCAGAGGTAACCTCAGGTACTCTCCTCTCCTTTCTCCTCTGTAGAAAGTACAGGATCTGTCATTACCAGTACACTTGACTGAGTGGCATGTCAGTGGTAGATCTAGGCGTATTGTAGTGGATGGGGAGTAGAGAGGAGTCAGGTTGTTGTATCAATCCCAATAAACAACAAGTTTGAGTTGTTGTCTTTTACTCAAACTGAAATGGAGCCATTAGGACTCACTTTACCTGTTTTGGGGAAACCTGCTTTGTTCAGTGTCGCCCGTCGACAGTTCAAATGTATGGTGAATGATGCTACACACCCCTTAGGGAAATGGCAGCATGACACAGGAAAGTATAGCATGTGCACTCAAGTGTGTGTGCCTGGGGACCTCATTCAACATGTTGATGAGGCTATTTCGACAGCCATTGAGGGAACAGATTGTGGTGTATGTTGGCACAAAAGATGTCTATTGTCGGTGCTCGGATGTTATTCTTAGTTTATTCCAGCAACTGGCAGAGAAGATGTAGAAGACCAGCTTTGTGTGCTGTTTCAATGGAGCTCACAATTTGTAGTGTAGCATTGTTCCTGGAACTGATAGTGGCCCTTTGGTTCTAAGTTGAGTGAAAGGGCTGAACCAAAGACTTTGAAGGTTCTGTGAATAAACAAAGCTGTGACTTCCTGGATTTGCACCATAGGCTTGAGAACTGTAGGGTTCCCATAAATAGTTCAGGTATGCACTACACATCAGTGGCTACTACTGAGGCAGCTGACCGTGTGTGGAGTGCACCCAAGGGCTTTTTAGTGCAGGCAACTGTTGATACTGATAGCTGTAGGAAACCCAGAAGTATCAGTGAAAAGATTGAATTAAAATCCTAATGGTAAACTGTCAACGCATTCACAACAAAATGCCAGAGTTGGAAGCACTCATGAAAAGCAGTAAAGCTCATTAAATAATAGGTACAGAAAGCTGGCTGAAACCTAAAATTGGTAGCAGTGAGATTTTTGTGGAAAATTTAAGTGCACATTGAAAAGATAGGCAAATGGGGAATGGAAGTAGTGTATTTGTCACAGTAGACAAGGAACTCAAATCCATCAAGATAGAAATTGAAGCTGCATGTGAGATTGTTTGGGCAGGGCACAGTTTCAGAGATGGGCATAAAATGATAAGTGGATCCTTGTATTGCCAACAAGATTTATCTTCTGATGTAACCAAAAACTTTAGAGAAACTTCCCCAAACGAACTGTAATCATCAGTGGAGACTTTAATCATCCGACAGCCATTTGGGAAAATTACAGTGTTATTAGTGATGGGTGAGATAAGACATCCTGTGAAACTTTACTAAACACCTTCTCTGAAAACTACCCAGAATAGATAGTTAGGAACTCCACTCATGATGGAAATATGTTGGATCTAATGGCAACAAACTGACCTGACTTCTTTGAAGATTTCCACATTATAACTAGTATCAGTGACTGTGAAGTGGTTGTGACAACAATGATTACCAAAGTACAAAGGACAACTAAAATAAGCAGGAAGATATATACGTTAAGTAAACTAAAAAAAAAAGTCAATAGCATCATATCTCAGTGAAGGGGTTGAAACTTTCAACTTTCAGCACAGGGCAGAACTGTTCCAGCGTAAAGTCAAGTGCCAGCATGCCATCTACTGGATGGGATGAGAAGAAAAGAATCTTTCCTTTTCATTCTATCCAGTAAGTCTCCCCTAACCTGAGGTTCTGGGCCACTTTTCCAAACTCTTCTCCTTTCCCTGAACTTGACCAGTCCTTTTCCTTCCCCTTCAACCCTTCTGCCAGAAGAAGGAACCACTGGCTCCAGACAATTGCAGTCTTTAATACATTTATACCGCTGTTTTAAGGGAGAGGGTAAGGAGTCATTCCAATCCCGGGAGCGGAAAGACTTCCCTTAGGGGGAAAAAAAGGACAGGTGTACACTCGCGCACACACACACACACGCACACATATCCATCCGCACATACACAGGTGTGTGTGTGTGTGTGTGTGTGTGTGTGTGTGTGTGTGTGTGTGTGTGTGTGTGTGTGTGTGTGGGCGCGCGCGAGTGTACACCTGTCCTTTTTTTCCCCCTAAGGGAAGTCTTTCCGCTCCCGGGATTGGAATGACTCCTTACCCTCTCCCTTAAAACCCACATCCTTTCGTCTTTCCCTCTCCTTTTATTGTAGTTTATGTACTACAGAACAATTGTTGCCTCAGCAGACATTTATTTCCCAAGCTGCTGATTGAGAATCTATTTCCTATTCACTAGATATGTAAGTCTGCAGGCTTTCGTGGCCCAATAAATCTTCTGGGTTGTTAGGCCGCATCATATTTCTTCTATACAGTCGATGTTTTGTCCTGTCTGCTGGGGTCTTTCTCAGGATCTTGTGGTGTCCACAGTTGACTGAACATTGTCCAAGAGCATGTTGCATTCTGTTATAAAAAGGGAGTTTTTCCACCCTTATGCTGGAGAAGTGAGATTATTGGGTAAGGTTCCTCTGGATACAATTGGTGGACCACTATCATTGGGTAACAAGTGAAGCTTCCAGCACTAATGCTAAAGAAGTTGCGCTATTGGCTACAATTCGTGTGGCTACCATTGACTGACATTCATCACTGGATAGTAAGGGATTTTTCCCGCACTTATGTTGGAGAAGAGTTATTGGTTCAAATTCTTCCTGTTGCTATTGGTGGACCACTACTGTCGTTGTATAGAAGTGAAATGGACAGATCAAGAAAGGGGGAATGTTTATGAAAAGTATTATTTTCCGCAAAGGTGGCTTCCTGGATGATGTTTGTACTGCTTGCATGTCGGCGGCGTCTATTCACTTCCTTGAGGGTGCGTAGTCATGAACTCGCTATTGGAGTTACATTTATTCTTAGAAATTTCAATGATTTTTCTTCTATAATGTTGCTTCCCAAAGGCAGGGCATGTACATTATTAAAATCAGTGTCAAGGTTACAGTCCTTGTGATGTTCCGTTATTGCAAATCTCATACTCTGTTTTACACATATGTACATTTATGTTCCTTAATAAATTCTTTAACAGTCCTTCCCATTTTGACTATATACACTTTGCCACTGCCATATATCATTTCATAGATGCTCATAGTATGGAGGTAAACAGATGCATCCACTTTGTATCAAAAATAGTCTTATTTTGAAGGTGGTGGTCGGTATACCATTTATCTATAGAATTCTGCTTATGTGGTCAGTGACACCAGAAAGTAATGTAACTTAACTGAGTGAGAAGATGGCTCCTCCTCTTTCCTATTGACATAATTGATATTTTGTTCAAAAGCCTCAACTATGGACAAACTATCATAGCCATTAGTCTTCATTATCTTCTTTAAGAAATCCAGTTAATATTCCAAACTGCTGTCACCGATACAGAAGGCACATTGAGACAGAATGTTGAGCACTGCTTGCTTCTGGGCTGGCTGGTAGTGGGAGAGGCATCTAAATACCAATTTTTGTTAGCAGGCTTACTATACACTCAGTGTCCCAGTGTCTACCAACACATTAGGAACAGCGGAGAGGGGGGATTTGGGGGGGGGGGGGGGGGGGGGAGAGAGACTGACTACCTCCTAGGTAAAGTTGCGATGGGTATCTCATTTAAGAAACTGTGAAAACTATGGAGCTCTTCTTTTAGGTGTGGCCTTACAACAGACGTGTCATCCACACAGGGAGGCAACAGAAAAGCTTTGAAAGAGGCATTACTTAATGCCTGCCGAAGGGTGAACTCTAAGAAACACCATCAGGCTGTTCATAAAATTCTCCTCTAAATTTAAAGTAACTATTATTCAGTTAGGTCACTGACATCTGGAGCAACTGTCTCCTTTATCATCTCCATTATGTCTGATAATGGGGTGCTAGTAAATAAAGATTTCATACTGAAGATAAGGACTACAAACAAGGAGCTTGGGGAAGAATGATATGATGACTGCTGGTCACCACTAAGAAACACCAGTGTATGTTGGTGTGTTTTCATGCAGTGGCACTCACCTAGCAAGGCACACTCCCTTCCAAGTCCTCTATGGTAAAGGTGCATTTCAATGGTGATAACCACTCAGCCATGTCAGGCTTGCCAAAAGCCTTACAAGCTCTCCGACTGTGGCCACAGTAGTGTAACATATAGCTTTGGTTGATACTTACCGTAAAGAAGACACGTTAAGTTGCAGACAGGCACAATTAAAAACTTTTGGCCAAGACCTTCATCAGCAAAAGAGAAACACATGCCATTCTCACACACAAGCAAGCACACCTCACACACATACGACCACCAACTCTGGCAGCTCATGCCAGAATGCAGCTATCATTTGGGATGGTAGCAGCTATCATTTGGGATGGTAGCAGCTATCATTTGGGATGGTAGCAGCTATCATTTGGGATGGTAGCAGCTATCATTTGGGATGGTAGCAGCAATCTGGAGGGGGGCAGGGAAGGGAAGGGCTAGTAATGTATGGGTGGGTGGGGGGAAAGAACGCTGTTTGGCGGAGTGTGCTGAGACTAGAATGCCAACAGGCACAGCACCATGAGGTTGTGGAGCAGAAAGGTGGGGAAAAAAGAAGCAAAAAGGAGAGGAGTGGGGAAAGATGCACATGTGCATTGGCAGAGTGGAGAAAACAAAGTGGTTGTGAGACAAGAATGGTGAGGAGATGATAGGACAGAGGGGTCAGAAACTGTTGGGTGGAGGGTGTGGGGACAGCACGTTACCATAGGTTGAGGCTGGGATACTTACAAGAGTGGAGCATGTGTTGTAACAGTAACTCCTAGCAGCACAGCTCAGAAAAGTGGAGGGAAGGATCCAGATGGCTCAGGTAGTGAAGCAGCCACTGCAATCAAGCACGTTATGCTCAGCTACATGTTGTGTCACAGGGTGGTCTACTTTGCTCTTGGCCACAGTTTGGCAGTGGCCGTTTGTCCTGGTGGACATCTGGCTGGTAGTCATACCAGTATAAAAGACTGTGCAATGGTTGCAGCAGAAATGACGTGGTTGCTTTCACAGATAGTGTGACCCCTGATGAGATAGGATAAACCTGTGACAGGACTGGAATAGGAAGTGCTGGGTGGGTGGATTGGGCAGATTTTGCACCTGGGTCCTCCACAGGGATATGATCCTTGTGACAAGGAGTTGGGTTTGGGAGTGGCTTAGGGATGGACAGGAGTTTGTAGAGGTTGGGTGAGCAATGGAACAACACTTTAGGAGGGGTGAGAAGGATCTTGGGTAGAACATTCCTCATTTCAGGGCACAGTGACAGGTAATCAAATCCCTGGCAAATGATGTGGTTCAGTTGTTCCAGTCCAGGGTTGTACTGGGTAACGAAGGGGGACTCCTTTGTGGTTGGTTCTTGTTGGGGGCAGTGGGTGGATTGAGGGGGTGTGAGAGGGAAATGGTGTTGGAGATCTGTTTGCAGACTTGGTCTTGGGAGAGGGGGGGGGGGGGGGTAGTAGTGCCTACCTGCAAAGGCGTTGTGAGCCCCTCAACATACTGAACAATGGAGTTCTTGTCCTTACAGATATGCCATTCCTGGGTGGGCAGGATGTATGGGAGGGATCTTTTGATGTGAAATGGATGACAGCTACTGAAATGTAGGTACTGTTGATGTTTGGTGGGTTGATTGTGGACAGAGGTGTGAATAGAGCCCTTGGGAAGGTGGTGGTCATCTTCTAGGAAGATAGCACACTGGTTTGAGGTGAACCAAGTGAAGTGGATGGAAGAGAAGGTGTTGAGGTTGTGAAGGAATGAAGGTACGGTGTCTTGAGCCTGAGCCAATATCATGAAGGTGATATCAATGAACTTGAACCAGACTACGGGTTTTGCATTTTGGGAATGACAGTGGCTACCTGGTCGAGCTCTGATTCCTACTCGTCACTGTGGACACCCTTTCCATAAACACTAACATCCCTCATGCCCATGGTCTTAAGCTATTGAACACCACCACTCCCAACAAACTTCTGACTCCAAACCCACTACCTCATTCCTCCTACACCTTACTAACTTCACCCTAACCCATAACTACTTCTCCTTTGAATGGAAGGCACACAAACGAAATCTGTGGCCCAACCATGGGCACCAGTATGACACCCTCCAATGCCAACCTGTTTATGTGCCATCTAGAGGAGACCACCTTAGCCTCCCACAATGGCAAACCCTTAGTCTGGTCTATATTTTCCTGCATTGTTAATATTCCTATGAGGAATTTCATTGTTTGATACAACATTGTCAAAGTAATGTGTTGCGTAGGGCATTAAGGACTGACAAATAACAATTGTTGACTGCTGGAGAAAATTTATTTAGTGTAGTTTAGAAAGCAGGAGACACAAGTTTAGTGTCGCGTTTCTCTGTGTGTGCATGTTGATTGAATGACAATAGAGGCAGTGTTACTACTGGACAGGCACAGTGATTGTGGCATCTCATGTTTAGCCATATTTGCTGTTCTTAATGTTTTTTCCATATAACATCTCACCACCAAGGAGTTGTGCTGGCCTCCATGGAAGAAGATGGCCATGATAATGCATAATAAAGTCATGGAACGAAATACCTTCATGTTAGTAGGGTCTGCTGTGAAGTGTGATACTAGTAATTTTGAATTGGTTTCAAATACACTTGTCAAGCAGACAGAAAAGTATTTGAAATTGTTTCCTGAGAGTAAAAAGTTGTTATATCTGTGGTTTATGAAAGAAGAAATTTCTCTCAGTTACTACTGTGCAGTGCAGGAGTCTATTGTCAAGTTTTCAGCACTCCGCACCAGACCAAAAAGAAGCAATAGCCAATGATACGAGGCATACACAGTATGGCTGGATGACGATTTGGAGGGAGGGAGGGAGGGAGGGAGGGGGGGGGAGAGAGAGAGAGAGAGAGAGAGAGAGAGAGAGAGAGAGAGAGAGAGAGAGAGAGAGAGAGAGAGAGAGATTTTTTCAATTCAAGATGACATTAGCAGCCTAACCTCCACCTAACTTTATGCATTACTCAGCAAAACTGTCATGGAGATACCCAGGAACTATTTTGCCACCAGTACATAAATCAATTTGTTGTGTTCAAATGAACATTTAATCTTTTCTTTCAATCTTCGCTAAGGATGTCCAAATTTCTTCTATCCTGACCAGGCATAACCTGCACCTGCCCAGTGGAATAGTGACCCAGAGTGTACTTTTTATGACCCAGAGTGTACTTTTTACAGAGGCACTAGTCTGTTAAGACATAGCTTTTCAACTAAAAGAAAATTTCTTCATAGATTTCTAATTCCCAGCAATTACATCTAAACTTTTAAGGATTATAAGGGAACTATTTTTCAAATTACCCATTATCTCTCCTAACAACCAGACATACATTAGATTACAGTTTGCTATCACCTTCAAATATGAATGCTTTAGAGAACAGTTTTCACATGCTCTCTTAATTGGTGTTGTGTTAGTTCTCATCAGAAGGCCACACACTTCAGTGGTACTTATTTTGTTTAGATTAGGAGGGAGATACACGTCAACTTCAGAGCACTATGTACCTCAACAAACATACTGCATCTGAGGTGTGGCAGAGGCCCCAGAAACTGCTCACTAATCACTATTTTGACCTCTACAGCCATGTTGCCCATCTGCACACAACTCCCCTTTGTGTGTTTTTTCTCATGAAGCATGCTCAAACTTAATGACTGTAATGGGTCTTGTGGCACTGAAAAGGCTCTGACATAAGAGCTTTTGGTTTACCATGACTGTATCCAGCCATTTTTGGGTGAATTTCCTGGTGCAACAATATAAAACATTCAGTTCCTCGACAGTTTAATGAAGGCAAATAAAGACAGGGTATTAATGATCAAATTAAAGTAAATCTGTCTAATAATGCCAAAAATCACAAGCAATAAAAAAAACTGAAATACAGATGCATTAAATTTTTCCTGTAAGACATCACAGGCATGTGGCAAGTCAACAGCTGTAGTGATACAACCATCACAGAGACAACAAAAATTATTTGGTTACTGAAGAAGAGCCTGCAATTCTTTGGTGATCTAGTGGCTGCAAGGAATAAAATCACGGAGGTTTGGAGTAGGAAGAGCGTACTTAAATAATCACCCAGACTGTAGACAACCAACTTTGAAGAGGCTGGCATATAGTTCATATTCCAATAGAAAAGCCAAGTATAATACCTATCTTATGTATCCATCCAAGCACATCCCCTTCCAGTCCCATCACATGCATATCCTATCCTAGAAGAAATAGGACATCTGTGGAAGCAGTGAACATATACCAGCTCAGCTGTAAGTTTTCAAACTTTTTATGTCAGCATTACCACTAATCAGCTCCCCATTATGGCTAAGGGCAGGGTAGAACACCCATCAGTGGAACATAACACACTCAACTACAACGGCTGTTTTGCAACCTGTAACCAATACCCCCCCCCACACACACACACACTTTCCCCATGTAATAGCACCTATTCTGAACTGTTATAGCATACTTTTAGTGTGGGAACAAGGCTTCCTCCTAAAAATATTATGTATGAGGGTTGACTGAAAAGTAATGCCTCCACCTTCGTAACTCTTCAACAGTTGGCAGCATTTGTATGCGGCCGTTACTGGCTTGTTCCATAGCCTCTTCTCTACAGCTCTAGTTGGTAGGAAGCCTTAGCATTCAACGGTTGTGTTGTTACAGTACAAAGTATGGAACCCTGTGCAGACGGTTGGTCAATTCGATTTAAGCAACGAGCAGAGAATGGGATGTTGAGGTGGGAACATCTGACCTGCGTGACAAACAAAGAGGTGGACATCCTGTGACAGCAACCACTGAGTTTCACAAGCGAAATGCTGAAGATTAATTCAGGAGGATCGTCTCATCACTCAGAGAGAAACTGCCAGCACAATCAGTATTTCACAAGAACATGTGGGTCACATTATTTCTTTCCTTGGCTATCAGAAGATCTGTGCACTATGGGTACCCTGGATGCTGACTCCTGAAATGAAAGCACACAGACTTGAAATTTGCCAGGAACTCCTCTCGCGTTACGAGAATAAAGGTGATGCCTTTTTCCATTCAATTGTGACAGGAGACAACCTGCAAGGACAACATTATGCTTCTGATGAAGACGTTGAGAGAACTGTGGTTGTGGAAACTGAGTGTTGACTTCTTTCATGATGGCTTCAGAAAACGTGTTCATCGTTAGAAGAAATGTATCCAAATGGCTGGTGATTATGTGGAAAAGTGAATATCGGTAATTAAATATCACATTCAAAGGATTATTTCTGCATTTGATTTATTAAAATATTCCCATCCAAACCCAATTAAAGAAGGTGGAGGCATTACTTTTCATTCAACACTCGTATGATCAGTCCTAGGTGGATCAAGTTGCTTGCTTTAAAAATAAAACAGATATGGATTAATAGTTAATAATTAAACTGTGATACAACCTTTTTGAACTCACTCATTTTTTATTATTGTTTTCTTTTTATAAATATTGGTTACAAAACATCTTTTGTAACTAAATGAATGTCTACCTTGCTCTAGCACAGAGAAAGAAGTTGTGTGCCCATTGTGATTTTTACAATTTGTTTAACCAGAGCAAGCCCGCAACAACAACTTCTCCGGATTAAAAAATAATGTATATGACACACTAAACAAACCTGACAACAGTAATTAAATAAATTGTACAGTAATGAAAATAATTATAATAAAATAACAACCAACTGATTTCTACCACTGCCGAGGGAAGGAATTATCCTTACAACACATAATTTGGTCTTGCAAATCTCCCTGGTCTAAATCTCTACTGGCCCCTGTTCCATCTTCACTTCCACACCAGTCCCAATGACCACACTTCACCTCACTCTGCACCCACTCCTCTAAAGCCTCCTTTCTTTCTGTTCTAGTTCCCTCTCCCAGAGCATGCAACCGTTTCACTATTTGCCACAAGCAACTTGCTTGTGTCAGAGTGAGCTTACCTTTGGCACATTCCTATCCTACATGCTTACTACCTCTCCATCCCAGCCATCAGCCACCCTTCTCACCAACCGCCTTCCCCCTCCTCTCCCCCCCTCATCCACTCCACCTGCTATAACCCAGCTGAGTTACAGTGTTGTTACAATGTAATCGGATGGGACAATGCAGACATGCAGGTGTATGTGGGTTTACATTTATTCTCTTATTTGTATTCCACCACCACTTCCCAGTATTATACTGAAACTCCAGTTACTTATGAGGGCTTTTACCTTACATACACTAATCTGCAGCAAAATGGTTCACTTTTCAGGTTTATGAAACAGCTATGCAATTTCACTACACCTTCATACTCCCTTTGATCAGTTCAGACAGTTGCTAAATTTAGCATTTCTCTGTGGGGGACTGGTATTAAATGTCATATATGCTTGTGTTTATTGTTAATAAAACAGTACCATACACAGTACAACAAATCATGTTTAAAGTGACCACTGTTGCAACGAACATGCCTTCTTCCTAGTGTTACACCGTATCACACTACCTGAGAAGTGACTCATTTCAAAGAATTGGCTCAAAATTAAAGCACTGAAGTAATACTGATACAGAAACAAATATCTCATTCTGTTAATTAATTCTACATCACAAACAACAATAAGGGAATTAAAAAACAAAGCACTCACATATTTATTTATAATTTTTCTACTTCTGTGAATGTTTATGAATGTAACAATACTGTATAAATCTTATAAAATACAGTGCCACTAACACTTTAAGCATTGGTGTGGCAGATATATTATGTGATTTATTTGATAATGGATGGAATAACAATACTTTAACATTTATTTTGTGTCAAGTGTCACATCTTTTACACAAAAGCTGTTCAACAAATGAATTTTTAATAAAATATAAGTATGTTGAAGTTAGTTTGCTGATTCTATCAAAAAATTTGTCTGCACACAGCAGGGGTATATATTATTAAAACTCTCTCCAGAATCATATTCCACTCGTTTACACAGTTTGTGTGTGTCAACATTATGTACAAAATATCAGTTGATTGAAATAGAACAGAGCAGCAAAACGGTTGTTCCTCAACCAATGATATAATATGACAGCAATCTAATGATCAGACAATTTCTCAGTGATCTCACACACTTCACTAATTCTGAAAACCAAACACTTGAAAATAAGTGTTCACTTTGGTATTACTGGATGTACTATAATGTGACAGTTCACCTTTTTCGTGTTCGTACTTACTGCACAATTTACTTGTCAAAATATCTTTCAACTGTGGTATGACCTCAACACATTCTACTTCAGTCTTAGTTTTAGGTGCTTTCTTCTTTCATAGAAGAATCAAAAATATTTCCAAATGCACTCCAAGACACACAACAAATAATTTACATCATGATGCATTATAGCTCAGGATTTGGTTGTTCTTGAGAGCTATAATGAGAGTTAAATCTAAGGAAGTTAGTGATATGCAAAACAGAATCAGTTACTACATCATGTTAAAGAGCAAATTTAAATTGCTCTCCTACATTTCTGGCAATATATGAGAGTATTGAAGGCACATTATAGATTTTTCACTCGACAGCTTTCACTTTTTACGAAAAATGCCTTGCAAGTTGGGTATATTAGCTGCTCGGTTGGTTGCAGGTTTATTCTGAAATATTTTTGACACACGATTTTTCATATCCTCCATGCCTTGGCCCATGTTAGCAGTTGCTACTGCCAAGCTTAAGGTACTGGACCTGCATCAAAACAAGAGCCAAATTAGTTAACAGGCAAGTGAAGTATTCATGAAACAATTATGAAGTATGATTGCATTTATACCTGTCAATGGGCCTTTGAGAATCCAGACGTGATTCTGCACCTCGTATCATTGCCATAACTGTTTCATGATGCGTATACAGGGCTGTATTAGTGATAGGTTCCAAGTACCTGTGAAGAGCAAATATTGCACAATATAACCAAAATTTAGTACTGCAAATTGTTTTGTGTTCACATCTCATACAAACTTTATATCAAAACAGAAAATAATTATAGCTGAAAACGTCATGTGCTGCATAGAAAACGCGTGAAACATTTAATCCCTGTGGTAAGCAACTTCATATTGGTGGTGATCTAGGGTATCTTTCTAGTAACCTTTTAATATTAGTGTTCTCATTTAGAAGAGAGAAGAAGGAAAAAACACAAACAACAGGTTAAGTGACATGAAAGAGACAGAGGATAGGGGTAAGACAGTGGGGACATGCGTAAGAGGGCAGGAGGCAAGAGGAACAGATGAGGAAGAACAGGTAAGAAGGAGGGGGGGGGGGGGGGGCTATGGGCAAGGACAGGTGGAAGAAAGTAAAGAGATGTGAGAGCAGAGCAGATTGGGGAAGTAGAGAGGCGGGATGGGGAGGAAAGGGGAGTCGAGGTGGCTGAGATGGGTGGGAGGAGGTCAATGAGTTTGGGGGGGGGTGAGAGGGGAGACATATGGGGTGAGAGGGGTGAACTGCCAGGGGGAGATGCCAGGAGGGGGGAGCAGATGCCAGAGGGAGTGGGGGGGGGGGGTGTTGGCAGAGATAATGGAAAGGGGGGGGGACGAGATACTGGGGGAGAGGGGTGGGAGGTGAGGGTTGGATGGTTTTTTGGTAGGTTGATTGATTTGGGGGAAGGGACCCAATAGTGAAGCCATCGGTCCCATCGGATTAGGGAAGGATGGGGAAGGAAATCGGCCATGCCCTTTTCAAAGAAACCATCCTGGCATTTGCCTGAACCGATTTAGGGAAATCCCAGGTAGCCTAAATCAGGATGGTTAGCCATCGCTTTGAACCGTTGTCTCCCGAATGCGAGTCCAGTATGCTAACCACTGCGGCACCTCACTCTGTAGAGCGAGGGGTAGACAAGTGGACAGGGGGGAGATGGTTGGATAGTGTAACATATCGTAATATTATAATTTGATCCACCATGTTTGTGAGCTTTGTCAGAGTCTGTAGAATATTCCATAGGCATTATTACGTGGGTAATTCAAATGCAGTGTTGTAGTTCAACTTTCTGGTCAATTAAAATTATCAAATGAATTGTAATTCAATGTATAACCCCATTTTGTTCTTGTTTCTTGATTGATAGAGAAGAGAGAGAAAGTAATTGTGTTATGTTATGACAATAATATTGTTATTAATCTGAAATTCACAGTACTTCATTATTATCAGAGATCCTTCCACTAAAGTCTTAGCAGCCAGCAGCTCTTGTTCCAGCAACACCACAGTATTATACTGAAACTCCAGTTACTTATGAGGGCTTTTACCTTACATACTGCTAATCTGCAGCAAAATGGTTCACTTATGAATTATTTGCATGAGCTAGCTTCAAAGAAACTTTAATTTGTAAATTTCTTCCAAGTTTGTGTGCTTACTATGCACAATCTCGTGTCTTAAGAAATGTGAGCTTATAGTTCCGTTACCTTTAGTGCAAACAGGGACTGTGATTGCTGTGTTCAGATACATGCTAGCTGGTGACGCTTTGATTACAGCTCCAGAAGGTACTAGCTTCAGGCACACAACTTGTTGCTGTTGGCAATGAACATCACTGGGGGGGGGGGGGGGGGCAGACATGGGGATCTGAGTGACATCCAGCATGTCCCTTATGTCCCCTGGTCCACTACTGTGACTGCCTCAGTTACTGCTGCACTGAAGTTGACTCTGCACCCATGCTCGAGTAGGAGGTCTTTCCAATGGGTGGGTGGCAGGCAACAAAAGACATTCTGTGGAGGGAGGGGGGGGGGAGTGAGGGAGTGAGTGGGGGAGGAGGTCCAGTGTGCACATAGCATGGGGAATCATCCCAGCAATCACAGTTTAGTCAATAATCAGCTGCCTTTAGTGAATTAACAGTCTAGTTAAAAGTTGATTAAGTCTCTTCAGTAAATTGATTCCTTAGGATGGATAGGATGTGTGACTGCTGTGTATGGACGCAGAAGGAGCTGGCCACTCTTCGCGAACAGCTGAGCGTGTTGATAGCCGCAGTCAGCCGTCTTCAGGCTGCTGCCTCAGAGTATAGCGGCAGTGGGGAGTTTGGTGCGTCGCAAGGTACACCCCAGGTGTTACATGCTTCACCCACTGTCCCTGCTGTCGAGACATCTGCGCGGGTAACGGGCGCGGATGGGCCACCATCTCCCCAAGGGGAGTGGTGGGTTCAGCGGCGTTCGCGGCGCACTAGGCGGAGGGTAAATGTGGAGGCTGGCCATGTGGCATCGCCCGCTCTGCCTGTGAGTGGACATGTGGCTGCTCCTTCAGCAAGGTCCAAGCAGGCACACGGGGGGAGGGGTTTATTAGTTATTGGGAGCTCTAACATTAGGCGGGTGATGGAGCCCCTTAGGGAAATAGCAGAAAGGTCGGGGAAGAAGGCCAGTGTTCACTCTGTCTGCTTGCCGGGGGGTCTCATCCGAGATGTGGAGGAGGCCCTACCGGCGGCGATAGAGAGCACTGGGTGAACCCGACTGCAAATTGTTGCTCATGTCGGCACCAATGACTCCTGCCGTCTGGGTTCAGAGGTCATCCTCAGTTCGTACAGGCGGTTGGCGTAATTGGTGAAGACGGAAAGCCTCGCTCGCAGGGTGGAATCAGAGCTAACTATTTGTAGTATCGTTCCCAGAACCGATCGCGGTCCTCTGGTTTGGAGCCGAGTGGAAGTCTTAGACCAGAGGCTCAGACGATTCTGTGGAGATCTGGAGTGCAAATTTCTCGACCTCCGCTATTGGGTGGAGAAATGTAGGGTCCCCCTGAATAGCTGGAAGTGGCTACAAGGGTAGCGGAGTACATGTGGAGTGCACATGGGGGTTTTTTAGGTTAGAGAATTCCCTCCCTAGGCCCGACAAGACGCCTCCTGAGACGCGGCAAGGTAGGAGTAGGCAAAATGCAACAGGGAATAACAATATTAATGTGCTAATAGTAAACTGCAGGAGCGTCTATAGAAAGGTCCTAGAACTGCTCTCATTAATAAACGGTCACAACACCCATATAGTACTAGGGACAGAAAGTTGGCTGAAACCAAACGTAAACAGTAATGAAATCCTAAACTCAGATTGGCATGTACACTGCAGAGACAGGCTGGACAGTGAAGGGGGAGGCGTGTTTATAGCGATAAGAAGTGCAATAGCATCGAAGGAAATTAACGGAGATCCGAAATGTGAAATGATTTGGTCAAGGTCACGGTTAGAGCAGGCTTAGACATGGTAATTGGATGGTGGTGGTTGTTAGTGTTTAACGTCCCGTCGACTACGAGGTCATTAGAGATGGAGCGCAAGCTCGAGGTAGGGAAGGATTGGGAAGGAAATCGGCCATGCCCTTTCAAAGGAACCATCCCAGCATTTGGCTGAAACGATTTAGGGAAATCACGGAAAACCTAAATCAGGATGGCCGGAGACAGAATTGAACCGTCATCCTCCAGAATGCGAGTCCAGTGTGCTAACCACTGCGCCACCTCGCTCGGTCGGTAATTGGATGCCTTTATAGGCCCCCGGGCTCAGCAGCTGTTGTGGCTGAGCACCTGAAGAATAATTTGGAAAATATTTCGAGTAGATTTCCCCACCATGTTATAGTTCTGGGTGGAGATTTTAATTTGCCGGATGTAGACTGGGAGACTCAAACGTTCATAACGGATGGCAGGGACAAAGAATCCAGCGAAATTTTTTTTAAGTGCTTTATCTGAAAACTACCTTGAGCAGTTAAACAGAGCACCAACTCGTGGCAATAATATATTAGACCTTCTGGTGACAAACAGACCCGAACTATTTGAAACAGTTAATGCAGAACAGGGAATCAGTGATCATAAAGTGGTTACTGCATCAATGATTTCAGCCGAAAATAGAAATATTGAAAAAGGTGGGAAGATTTTTCTGTTTAGCAAAAGTGACAATAAGCGGATTACAGAGTACCTGACGGCTCAACACTAAAGTTTTGTCTCAAGGACAGATAGTGTTGAGGATCAGTGGACAAAGTTCAAAACCATCGTACAATATGCGTTAGATGAGTATGTGCCAAGCAAGATCGTAAGAGATGGAAAAGAGCCACCGTGGTACAACAACCGAGTTAGAAAACTGCTGCGGCAGCAAAGGGAACTTCACAGCAAAAATAAACATAGTCAAAGCCCTGCAAACAAACGAAAATTACACTAAGCGAAATGTAGTGTGAAGAGGGCTATGCGAGAGGCGTTCAATGAATTTGAAAGTAAAGCTCTATGTACTGACTTGGCAGAAAATCCTAAGAAATTTTGGTCTTACGTCAAAGCGGTAGGTGGATCAAAACAAAATGTCCAGATACTCTGTGACCAAAATGGTACTGAAACAGAGGAAGACAGACTAAAGGCCGAAATACTACATGTCTTCTTCCAAAGCTGTTACACAGAGGAAGACTGCACTGTAGTTCCTTCTCTAGATTGTCGCAGAGATGACAAAACGGTAGATACTGAAATAGACGACAGAGGGATAGAGAAACAACTAAAATCGCTCAAAAGAGGAAAGGCCGCTGGACCTGATGGGATACCAGTTTGATTTTACACAGAGTACGCGAAGGAACTTGCCCCCCTTCTTGCAGCAGTGTACCTTAGGTCTCTAGAAAAGCGTAGCATTCCAAAGGATTGGAAAAGGGCACAGGTCATCCCCGTTTTCAAGAAGGGATGTCAAACAGATGTGCAGAACTTCACCGAAGAGTCAAGCAGTATATTGCTCCCTCCTACGTATATCTCGCGAAGAGACCATGAGGATAAAATCAGAGAGATTAGAGCCCACACAGAATCATACCGACAATCCTTCTTTCCACGAACAATACGAGACTGGAATAGAAGGGAGAACCAATAGAGGTACTAAGGGTACCCTCCGCCACACACCGTCAGGTGGCTTGCGGAGTATGGCTGTAGATGTAGATGTAGATGTAGAATGGGTTCTTCTGCATGCAATGAAGAGATATAGAGCTGAGGGTGCAGCCAGCTGCAGGCAGTGGCTCATGTCGGTATTAACGATGTGTGTTGCCTTGGGTCAAAAGAAATTCTTTTTGGTTTCAGGCAGCTATCTTGAATGGTAAAGACTTTCAGTCTTATTTCCTAGATGAAGGCAGACTCACAATCTGTACCACTGTGGACTGGACCGATTGTAGGCAAATGGTACAGAGTTGAATGGAGAGTCTCAATCGGAGGCTCAAATGGTTGTGCGACTGTATAGGCTGAAGATTTCTTGACTTGCTCCATAGAGTGGTGGGGTATCAGGATTCTGCTTCATAGGTCAAGAGTCCATTACACACGGGAGGCAGCTACACAGGTAGTGGGGGGGGGGGGGGGGGGTGTATGGTGTGGACAGGGGTCTTTTCTTACATCAGAGGGTCACAGGAATGTGTAGAAAGAGCTTCAGTCTCAAAGGGTGCAGGTCAATCATAGGATGATGGTAGACTTTGGAACCATATGTATTATAATAGTAATTTGTTGTAGCTGTGTTGAGAAAGAACTACAGCTCCAAGTGACAACAGAACGCACTGAAGCTCAAATTGTTATACATACAGAAAGGTGACTAAAGCTGGAGATAAGTTCAACCAAAAACAAAGGAACTAACTGTATTAAGAAAAGATAGATTAAATACAATTGGTGCCAGTGTATTTGTTGCTGTTAGAAATTGTTTATCTTATAGTGAAATTTAAGCAGATAGTTACTGTGGCTTAGGGTGGGTTGAGGTTATAGTTGACAACCAGACCAAGTTAATAATTGGTTCCTTTATTGATCCCCCGACTCAGATAAAAAAATTGGCAGAAAGGTTTAAAGAAAACTTGAGTATCATCTCAAATAGGTACCCCACTTACACCATTATAGTTGGTGGTGACTTCAATCTACCTTCAATATGTTGGAAAAAAATATACATTCAAAGCCAGTGATAAATATACAACATCATCAGACTATGCTCTACGTACTATATGCCTTCTCCTAAAATAATTTTGAACAACTGGTTCAGGAGTCCATTTGAAGTGTTAAAAAACATACTTTACTTCTTAGCAACAAATAATCCTAAGCAGCTAGGGAGCATCATCATCAACATAGGGATTAGCGACAACAAGGTGGTTATACCAAGACTGAATATCACAAAATCCAAAACTACCAAAAATAAGCACAAAATATATCTATTTAAAAAATCAGATAAAAATTTGCTTGGCACCTTCCGAAGAGACAGTCTCCATTCCTCGCAAACTAACCATGTAACCGCAGAGTATATGTGGTTTAAATTCAAAAAAATAACATCGACAGAAATTGAGAGATTTGTATCAAATAAACTGATAAGAGATGGAACTCATTGCTATGGTACACAGAACAGTACAGGACATTGTTGCAGAAGCAATGAAAAAAGCATACCAAATGTAGAAGACTGGAAAATCCCCAAGGTAGGCAAAGTTTTACAGAAGCTTGAAATTTAGTTTGATTTCAATTTGAGATGCTTTTAATAGTTTCCACAACAAAACTGGCAAAATAGGGTACAACATACAAAGAGATACTGGTCATATGTAAAGTACACAGAGGCAAGACACAATAAATACTTTCACTGCCCGACAGTGATGGTAATGTTATCGATGACGTTGCACCAAGGCAGAGTTACTAAGCACAGTTCTTTGAAATACCTTCACCAAAGAAGTAAGTACACATTTCAGAATTTGAATCACAAACTGCAGCTAATAGGAGTGACTTAAAAGTAGATACCTTCGGTGTAGCAAAGCATCTCATATTACTCAATAAAGGCAAGTCTTCCTGTCCAGATTGCATACCAATTAAGTTCCTTTCAGAGTATGCTGATGTAATAGCTCTATATTTAGCAATCATCTATAACAGCTCACCCGACAAAAGATTGGTACATTAAGACTGGAAAGTTGCACAGGTCACACAAATACTCACGAAAGGAAATAGGATTAATCCATTGAATTACAGACAGGAAGGGGGGGGGGCAGTGGAATGGGGTATGGGTGACACAGGAGATGGGAGGGGGTGGGGTTATGGCAAACATGAGGTGGATGGGGAGAGGGAGAGGAAGGGGGAGAGGGAGAGGAAGGGGGAGAGGGAGAGGAAGGGGAGAGGGAGGGGGAGAGGGAGAGGAAGGGGGAGAGGAGGAGAGGGGGAGAGGGAGAGGAAGGGGGGAGAGGAGGAGAGGGGGAGAGGGAGAGGAAGGGGAGAGGAGGAGAGGGGGAGAGGGAGAGGAAGGGGGAGAGGAGGAGAGGGGGAGAGGGAGAGGAAGGAGGAGAGGAGGAGAGAGGGAGAGAAAGGAGGAGAGGAGGGGGAGAGGGGGAGAGGGAGAGGGAGAGGAAGGAGGAGAGGAGGGGGAGAGGGAGAGGGAGAGGAAGGAGGAGAGGAGGGGGAGAGGGAGAGGAAGGAGGAGAGGAGGGGGAGAGGGAGAGGAAGGAGGAGAGGGAAGGAGGAGAGGAGGGGGAGAGGGAGAGGAAGTAGGAGAGGAGGGGGAGAGGGGGGAGAGGGAGAGGAAGGAGGAGAGGAGGGGGGAGAGGGGGAGGAGGGAGAGGAAGGAGGGGGAGAGGGGGAGGAGGGAGAGGAAGGAGGAGAGGAGGGAGAGGAAGGAGGAGAGGAGGGAGGGGAGGTAGAGGGGGGAGAGGGGGGAGAGGGGGGAGAGGTGGAGAGGTGGAAGAGGGGGAGAGGGGAGAGGGGGAAGAGGGGGAAGAGGGGGAAGAGGGGGAGAGGGGGGAGAGGGGGAAGAGGGGAAGAGGGGGAAGATGGGGGAGAGGGGGGAGAGGGGGGAGAGGGGGAGAGGGGGGAGAGGGGGAGAGGGGGAGAGGGGGGAGAGGGGGAGAGGGGGAGAGGGGCAGAGGGGGAGAGGGGCAGAGGGGCAGAGGGGCAGAGGGGCAGAGGGGCAGAGGGGGAGAGGGGCAGAGGGGGAGAGGGGCAGAGGGGCAGAGGGGGAGAGGGCAGAGGGGCAGAGGGGCAGAGGGGAGAGGAGGAGAGGGGCAGAGGGGCAGAGGGGGAGAGGGGGAGAGGAGGAGAGGGGCAGAGGGGGAGAGGGGGAGAGGGGGAGAGGGGGAGAGGGGGAGAGGGGGAGAGGGGGAGAGGGGGAGAGGGGGAGAGGGGGAGAGGGGGAGAGGGGGAGAGGGGGAGAGGGGGAGAGGGGGGAGAGGGGGAGAGGGGGAGAGGGGGAGAGGGGGAGAGGGGGAGAGGGGGAGAGGGGGAGAGGGGGAGAGGGGGAGAGGGGAGAGGGGGAGAGGGGGAGAGGGGGAGAGGGGGAGAGGGGAGAGGGGGAGAGGGGGAGAGGGGGAGAGGGGGAGAGGGGGAGAGGGGGAGAGGGGGAGAGGAGGGAGAGGAGGGAGAGGGGGGAGAGGAGGGAGAGGAGGGAGAGGGGGGAGAGGAGGGAGAGGGGGGAGAGGAGGGAGAGGGGGGAGAGGAGGGAGAGGGGGGACAGGAGGGAGAGGGGGGACAGGAGGGAGAGGGGGGACAGGAGGGAGAGGGGGGACAGGAGGGAGAGGGGGGAGAGGAGGGAGAGGGGGGAGAGGAGGGAGAGGGGGGAGAGGAAATTATACTAAATTCATATATGAAGTTACTACTGGTATCTGATCCTGAATAAACTTTATAGGAAGTGCCACGATTTTTGGCATAGGAACGAAGTTAAGAAGCCAGATATGCGGGTTCCCTGTGAGTTCATAACATATGAAAACACAAAAAAATTGTGCCCTGTAGTTGAAAGAGAGCATAAGTAAGCATGTGTGTAAGAGGGAAGTGGAAATGATACACAAAGCTAACCAACCAACCATTGTGTTGCACCTGTTGTAGAACATGTTCTGAGCTCAAATGTGATGAGATCTCTTTAAAAGAATATTTTTCTCCATGCCAAACAGCATAGACTCTGTAGACATCACTTGCATAAAACCTTCCTCGTGTTCCTCCCACATAATGTCATGAAACCAATGAAGCACGGCAGTAGGACACATGCAGTTTTCTTGACTTATTAAAATCATTTGACTGAATACCTAACTAGGTATGATCACATGTGATCTCAAACAAAATTTGTGAATGGGTTCAAGATTTCTTGGTAGGGAGGATGCAGCACTTTATTTTGGAAGGACAGTCATCATCAGCAAATGCAGAAATAAATTCAAACATGCCCCCAGGGAGATGCATTGGAACTCTTTTGTTAATGTTGTATGGCCTAGCAAACATTATTAGTAGTAACCTCAGACTTCTTGCAGAGATTGAGTTATTTATCATGAACTACTGTTAGGTGAGAGACACTCACTGCACCACTCTGACTTCAAATATTGGAATACTGGATACTATCTTTTCTTCATGTGTGTTCCCTGTCACAATTCTTAGACATAATGTAACACAGTTTAGAGCCACTGGATTGAAGACATTTCTACAGTTGAACAAAGTAAAATATCACAAAAGCACAGCATAATTTCATCCAGTGACAAATGGCCAAGCAGAATGTTATGCACATACTCTTAAGTGTGTTATTTGCACATTGCCTAAAATTGCAGGATAATTACAAGTGAACTTACATATATTCCTTACATATATTCCTTCAGCAATACAGGAAAGCTCCACATATTACATCAATCACCTTCTCATTCCTTGGATGCAGTATACAAACCAGAATAGACTTAGTATGTCCTATTGAAATACACCATTCCAACGATTTTAACATATGCAAGTAGTGTATTTCCTATCAATCTGTTTAGGGGTAAATAGATTAGAGGCACAGCTATTACAATATTTGTATCAGATTGGATATGAAGGCCACTGTTTTCAAGAGCCCTAGTGACCGGATTTCAACACTACTCAGTATGGTGTGACATTTCATTCAGCAGTATGATGCAACACTGTTTCTTCTGGCATTTGGTGCTGCAACTTTCAGTCAGCACAAAATTCTTCACTTTGGCAGAACTGTACTGGCAGACCAATTTATCCCTTGCTATTAGCACTTAATACAGAGGGAGTTGAAAGGTTCAGTGCTTGTTGCAATGGTAAATATGCTCAAAAAGTTGCAGTCTACAGAGCTTTTGTTGCAAGTTGTTAAAAATAAATGGGAATTACAGCTCTTTTTTTAAAGAGAAGGATGTTAATTCGTGATGTTTGTTATGCAGTTGCCTAATTGCAGGCATCACAAATTTGCCACAGAATCCCATCTCGACACCATGCACAGAGAATCTAGTTTTAGATGGTAATGAAAAAGTAAAACATTACAGCAATGGACAGACAGTTTGTAAGGGATTCATTGTTTTGTACACCTAGAAGCACTTTGTGCTAAATTTACTGGCCTGAAGCATGTGATCAAATTGGAGGTACAAAAAGCAAATTTTTTGAAGTTGCATGGATTATTACACTATTAGGTTCAACAGCTTTAGATGGTGTGGAACGGAGAGTATAGAGACTATATATGACTGAAAAGTATGCTGATTAAGTTGAAGTGAATGCCTAGAATGGATTTTTGATGTTAGACTCACTATTACTGAATTTCTGAAGGGAAAGGGAAAACAGGAACAAAAATTAGAAGATCCAGAATCATTTGCAGACCTGACATTTATAGCTAATTTGACTGCACACTTGACTGTCCTCAATAAGACACCGAGAGATGAGAAGAAAATTATTTGTTTTAATGAGGAAAGTGAAAACATTTTAAAAGAAAATAACATTGTGGAAGAAACAATTTCTGACAGAGAACAGAACAAGATCAAGTTCTAAGTTCTCTGGATTTATAAAAATTTGAATTTTGAAGACCCCATCGTGAAGCTGAAATAATTCAGGAATAGTTCTCTAAACCTTTTAGTAGATTAAAAACCAAGTATCTGTTTTGAGCTATTTGCAAGACCATCTGCCATTTCAGTTGAAAGTGGTCTGAGCAAGTGCAGATGGAATTGACTGACCTGCTGCAATATCCCTTTGAAAGATAAATTATTTTATGTTACAGCTGTCCAGGAGTTATGTGCAGTTTTCCCTCAGGAAGAATTTCCACCTCTCCATAATGACACTGCAAAAATGATATCAATTTTCTGATCAAAATATATGTGTGAAAAGTTATGTTGATTATGGAACTAAATAAGTCACAATTACATAGCACCCTGAGTGATGCAAATCTATGAAACTTTTTGCAACTGTGTGTACTGACAGTTTGTACCAGATATAAATTTTATTGTGTTTTTAGCAAACCAAAAATAATTAAATAGTGAAAACTTGTTCTGTTTGTCATCTATGTTTTTGAGGAATGTACCCATTGCAGCGTTGTCTGGAGTAAGTAGTCATAATAAAATTTGAGTCTAGCTGTATGTGTAAGAAATATTTATTCCACTCACAAAGGCATGCTCTAGACTATCTGTTTTTGTCTCTATATCTAAGCTTAAATGTTGTTAGAATTTTAGGGAACATTGTGGTGAACACAATAATTCTAATGGAATAAATTTGCAAACCCAGCCCCCCTTTTTTTTTGTACATGTATTCTCATCTTCCAACAGTCAGAAGCAATATATTATTGCTCTTTATGATGAGTTGCATAGACCTTCAGATTTTCTAATTTCCTAATCTATGTAAATAAAAATGTAAATGTTCGCTTGTTCAAGATCATGTATCTCCGAATCTTCTTGACCAATTGCTTTGAATTTTATGTTGGATTCTAATATAGATTGTTTTAGGTACCTGCAGTGTCTGACTCAGCGTGAGCGACAGCAAACAGCGTCAGAACCAGAGTGGGTGGCTGGTATGATATGTGGAAGGCACCGGGAAGCTACCAAATTACTATTCCCACGGCGCACTTGACATGGCCCTCTACGTCCAAAATAATGATTCCGGAGGTAAAACATCCCCTCAATTGGATCTCCGGTAGGGGAGTACATCAAGGCTAATTTAAAGTGTAAAGATAAAGAAAAAGAAAAGGAAAGAGGAAATGGAAGGATTGGTACATGGAACGTCCACATCATGGTAAAGAATAAGGAAAAAACCATGATAATGAAGGTGGAATACATAAATAGCAGACTGATGATGCTGAAGTTGAAAGGACACAAGAAAGATGTAGATCTAATACAGGTCTACATACCAACCAGCCAACAAAGCAATGATGAGTTTGAAGAGTGCTACAGCAGAATTGAATCACTGGTGGAGAGAGAGAGAGAGAGAGAGAGAGAGAGAGAGAGAGAGAGAGAAGAAAAAGGCATGCACCATAGTAATGGGAGATTGGAAAGTAGTAGTTGGTGAAGGGAAAGACAGATGTGATGGGAAAGTTTGGATTGGCTAACAGAAATGAAAGAGATGTGAGAATGGTCAGATTTTGTAAGGAAAACTCATTGGTAGTTGGAAACCCGGTTTTTGAACATCACAAAAGAAGACGGTACACATGGACATCGAATATAGACAATAGTAGATACCAGATCGAGTACATACTAATACAGAGTAGATTCCAGACATGCCTGAGAAATGCCAAAACCTATTCAGGAGCAGATATTAACTCTGACCTCACCTTGGTTGTAGTAGATGTGCAGGTTAGATTGAAAATAATGTTGGTAGCTAAAGTGAGAGAGAAATTTAACTTCGATGCTCAAAAGGAAAACAGAATAACCAAAAAGCTTGAAGAAGAGTTTTGAGACAAGTGGAAAATTAGAGAAAAGACAGAGGGCATAAATGAACAGTGGAACCAGTTCAGAGACACTCTGAAAGCAAGCAGTAAAGGTGCTGTTGGTCTGATGAAGTGCAAGTGGATAAGGAAATCACGGGTTACTGACGACATGATTTTTAAGATGGAAGAAAGGAGAAAATGAAAAAAAAAAAAAATGCACAAACTGATGAAGGAAAAAGGCAATACAGAAGACTGAACAATGAGCTGAGAAGAGTATCTGTTCAGGCCTGGGAAAAATGGACAAGAGAAATCTGCTCAAAAATTGAGACACTGGAGAAAGAGGGCAAATATGAAAAGATGTATCGAGTAGCCAAGGAAATAGTATTTCAGGGAAGAAAGAACAAAACAAATATGGAGATAGAAGGGAAAGCTCTTACGTGACCCACATGCTGTCTAGAAGAGATGGAAAAAATATTTTGAAATTCTCTATGAAGCGGATCAAAGACCTTCTGCTCTGCAGATTGAGAAGGAAGAATCAGTAAATGAAGATGAAAGAGGAGATTTTATCCTAGGTTCAGAGGTAAATAAGGCATTGGGAGAACTTAAAAACAACTAAGCGTGTGGTGCAAATGACATTCCAGCAGAAATCTTAAAAATTTTAAATGCAACTGGCGAAAATGTGTTGACCTCTCTTTGCAACTACATCTATGACACATGGGAATGGCCAGAAGACTATCTCGTAAGTATAATAGTCCCTATCCCAAAGGCTAATAATCTCAAAAAGTGTGAAGACCACAGGACAATCAGCTTAATATCACAGGCAGCAAAAGTAGTTCTTCGAATTCTGAATAGGAGGCTATATGGAATGCTGGAAGAGACACTTGGTGAAGAACAATATGGCTTCATAAGGGGAAAGGGAACACAAGATGCCATTTGTCTCTCGCCAATCACATTTAACATCTATCTGGAGGAAGTACTGGAAAGCTGTTTGGATGGGACAAGAGGCTGACTCAACAAAATAAAAAAAATAGAGTCCCTTCCACATTAATATTAAATAAACTTTGTTATATATTTACCAAGCGGGAAACCGCCGGCAGACAGGCACATGAACAAGACACACAAACACACACACAGAATTGCTAGCTTTCGCAACCGATGGTTGCTTCTTCAGGAAGGAGAGGGAAAGACGAAAGGATGTGGGTTTTAAGGGAGAGGGTAAGGAGTCATTCCAATCCCGGGAGCGGAAAGACTTCCCTTAGGGGAAAAAAAGGACAGGTGTACACTCGCGCACACACACACACACACACACACACACACACACACACACACACACACACACACATATCCATCCGCACATACACAGACACAAGCAGACATATTTGAAATTGCGAAAGCTAGCAATTCTGTGTGTGTGTTTGTGTGTCTTGTTCATGTGCCTGTCTGCCGGCGGTTTCCCGCTTGGTAAGTCTTCGAATCTTTGTTTTTATTATATTTTTCCCATGTGGAAGTTTCTTTCTACTCCCTTAAAACCCACATCCTTTCGTCTTTCCCTCTTTCCTGATGAAGCAACCATGGTTGCCAAAGCTTAAATTTTGTGTGTGTGTGTGTGTGTGTGTGTGTGTGTGTGTGTGTGTGTGTGTGTGTGTGATTTCTATTTTAGGAGGAGGACTGTTTTGCGAAACCTCAAATGTATAGGTTTTTTTGCTGTGCCTGTCTGTGACACAGTGTCTCCTCTACATTGCATGTAGTAATCTATCCTTTCCATAAAATTAGTGTTTACTGTTAAATGAAGTGGGTTAAGAACAAATACAGAATGTGTGTACAATTTATAGGTGCAGTAGAGCTAAATCGAGGGAAAAATTGTATTCTGGGGTAGTAACAGGGTGGAGGAGCAAAGTCGAGCATGAAAGTATGAGGAAAAGTAGGTTGTCAGAATGTGATCATGCAATTTCCTTCAGCATAGGTCTGCAAATTGAAGAGGGAGCAGGAGTTTCACCAATCTGGTTACCCCACTACATCACATGAGCGTTTCGCAAAGGTACACCAACCAAGCTAACACTTGGTTTAAGAATCATGAAAGAAGGTTGTATACATGGAAGAACCCTGGAGATACTAAAAGGTATCAGATAGATTATATAATGGTAAGACAGAGATTTAGGAACCAGGTTTTAAGTTGTAAGACATTTCCAGGGGCAGATGTGGACTCTGACCACAATCTATTGGTTATGACCTGTAGATTAAAACTGAAGAAACTGCAAAAAATGTGGGAAATTAAGGAGATGGGACCTGGATAAACTGAAAGAACCAGAGGTTGTACAGAGTTTCAGGGAGAGCATAAGGGAACAATTGACAGGAATAGGGGAAATAAATACAGTAGAAGAAGAATGGGTAGCTTTGAGGGATGAAGTAGTGAAAGCAGCAGAGGATCAAGTAGGTAAAAAGACGAGGGCTACTGGAAATCCTTGGGCAACAGAAGAAATATTGAATTTAATTGATGAAAGGAGAAAATATAAAAATGCAGTAAATGAAGCAGGCAAAAAGGAATACAAACGTCTCAAAAATGAGATCGACAGGAAGTGCAAAATGGCTAAGCAGGGATGGCTAGAGGACAAATGTAAGGATGTAGAAGCTTATCTCACTAGGGGTAAGATAGATACTGCCTACAGGAAAATTAAAGAGACCTTGGAGAGAAGAGAACCACGTGTATGAATATCAAGAGCTCAGATGGCAACCCAGTTCTAAGCAAAAAAGGGAAGGCAGAAAGGTGGAAGGAGTATATAGAAGGTTTATACAAGGGCGATGTACTTGAGGGCAATATTATGGAAATGGAAGAGGATGTAGATGACGACGAAATGGGAGATACGATACTGTGTGAAGAGTTTGACAGCGCACTGAAAGACCCGAGTCGAAACAAGGCCCCCGGAGTAGACAACATTCCATTAGAACTACTGACGGCCTTGGGAGAGCCAGTCATGACAAAACTCTACCAGCTGGTGAGCAAGATGTATGAGACAGGCGAAATACCCTCAGACTTCAAGAAGAATATAATAATTCCAATCCCAAAGAAAGCAGGTGCTGACAGATGTGAAAAGTACCGAACTATCAGTTTAATAAGTCACAGCTGCAAAATACTAACGCGAATTCTTTACAGACGAATGGAAACACTGGTAGATGCGGACCTTGGGGAGGATCAGTTTGGATTCCGTAGAAATGTTGGAACACGTGAGGCAATACTGACCTTACGATTTATCTTAGAAGAAAGATTAAGAAAAGACAAACCTACGTTTCTAGCATTTGTAGACTTAGAGAAAGCTTTTGACACTGTTGACTGGAATACTCTCTTTCAAATTCTGAAGGTGGCAGGGGTAAAATACAGGGAGCGAAAGGCTATTTACAATTTGTACAGAAACCAGATGGCAGCTATTAGAGTCGAGGGGCATGAAAGGGAAGCAGTGGTTGGGAAAGGAGTGAGACAGGGTTGTAGCCTCTCCCCGATGTTATTCAATCTGTATACTCAGCAAGCAGTAAAGGAAACAAATGAAAATTTTGGAGTAGGTATTAAAATTCTTGGAGAAGAAGTAAAAACTTTGAGGTTCGCCGATGACATTGTAATTCTGTCAGAGACGGCAAAGGACTTGGAAGAGCAGTTGAACGGAATAGACAGTGTCTTGAAAGGAGGGTATAAGATGAACATCAGCAAAAGCAAAACGAGGATAATGGAATGTAGTCAAATTAAGTCGGGTGATGCTGAGGGAATTAGATTAGGAAATGAGACACTTAAAGTAGTAAAGGAGTTTTGCTATTTAGGAAGTAAAATAACCGATGATGGTCGAAGTAGAGAGGATATAAAATGTAGACTGGCAATGGCAAGGAAAGCGTTTCTGAAGAAGAGAAATTTGTTAACATCAAATATAGATTTATGTATCAGGAAGTCGTTTCTGAAAGTATTTGTTTGGAGTGTAGCCATGTATGGAAGTGAAACATGGACGATAACTAGTTTGGACAAGAAGAGAATGGAAGCTTTCGAAATGTGGCGCTACAGAAGAATACTGAAGATAAGGTGGATAGATCACGTAACTAATGAGGAGGTATTGAATAGGATTGGGGAGAAGAGAAGTTTGTGGCACAACTTGACTAGAAGAAGGGATCGGTTGGTAGGACATGTTTTGAGGCATCAAGGGATCACAAATTTAGCATTGGAGGGCAGCGTGGAGGGTAAAAATCGTAGAGGGAGACTGAGAGATGAGTACACTAAGCAGATTCAGAAGGATGTAGGTTGCAGTAGGTACTGGGAGATGAAGAAGCTTGCACAGGATAGAGTAGCATGGAGAGCTGCATCAAACCAGTCTCAGGACTGAAGACAACAACAACAACACGAACCCTCTGAAATGCACTGTATGAATCACTGGCAAAGCAGTGTACAGACATACCAGGGAATTTTTATTTTCCAGAAAGTGTGTTAACACTACATGGAATACAGATCTGACTTAGTAATGATACTAATGTATGAAATGCCACATGGACAGAATGCATGTAATTCACTCAGTGTTCTACACTGCTACAGGGAAAATTGAAGAGGGATGCTGTATGGCAGCTGTAGCATTTCTATTTACAGACACTATATCTCCCAACCATTTCCTGTCCAGTTCTTTTGTGTGAGAAGACAAAATAACTTCAATGAGCTCATGTGTATACAGAGGAGTTACTTTCAGTTTATTAAATGAGTACTTATTTGCAGTTGTTAAGCGAGCTTCTATGTAAACTACATTCCTAGGAACAAAGGCTGAGAATGCAAATGTGATGCTTCAGTGACTTTTGTAATTTGGTGGGAAAGGGACTGAATCGGTAAACGCTTGCTGCATTAGTATTATTATTATCTCATATCTGTATCCCCATAGTATTAATACACTTTATGGAAAATAAACATTCTCCAGGCATGTCTGCACACTGTGTTGCCAATGATTCTTAAAGTGTGCTGCAGAGGGTTGGCGTAACATTGTGGAGCACCTTGTAGTTAGTTACTTCATGTGACATAGTGGGGTAGATAAAAATGGGGAATCACGTAATTTCTTTTCAGTTTGCAGACCTATAATGGAGGGAATTGCATGACCACATTCCAGTAATCTACCTTCCCTTGTGCTTCTACCCTCCCCCCTCCCCTCCCCCCTCCATCCTGTTACAGGCCCAGAACACAATTTATCCCACAGTACAATTCTATTGCATTTAGATCTGATATACATATTTACCATTGTTCTTAACCCACTTTATTTAACATTAAAAATCAGTTTTACAGTATTAAACACTATTTTTAATAATCTGCAATTTTCCCATCCCTTGCAGTGCAGAAACTTGTAATCCAAGAAAATGAACAGTATCTTCTCCATAGGAAATTTAACACAGTTTAATTTTGTACTGGGAACGATTTTCGCTACAAGCCACAGTTTTTGAGTTATTCACGTAAATCATTGGAAAGTGACCCTTCCCCCACCCCCACCTACACCTAAACAACACTATATTCTTCATGCACTTCTCGCTGCCACTGTACAAAAATTTGTGACTATAAGATTTTTTCTCCCATTCTATTGTTTTTGGTCTTCACTCACTGGGCTATTCTTATGGCACATAGATAACTGTTACTTTATAATACATCTTAATGTGGTAAAGTAGTTACTAATCCTTTTGCAGTTACTAGGGTCGAATGTCCTGTCTGTCCGGCTGGCTAAGAAGATGAACATTGTGCGTCTCACCAGTAGGCGGCTGACACAACCCTACGACCACTGCAGGCCAATCAGGCGTTCCAGTGCACACAGAAGCAGTCTTTAATGATACTCTTTATAAAATCAGTATCACACTGTGCAGTCACAGTGGTTGCAGTTTCTTTTAGCCACAAAAGAGAACTTCAAAACTAATCCAAGCCTTCTGTTATAAGTTTATCCTGGGGGTGGTGACAGAAAAATGGTACAAACTTTATTTGTTCGTTTGCATGACCATCATCAACAGGAAACACAGAAATATTAATTTTGTAAATGAAAACCGCCTTTTCTTGCTGCAATGTATTTTATTTCTTCCAGGCACATTTCATCTTTTACTTTGAGGCATCATTCTACGTTCCACTGAAGATGCTTTAAAGTAAAAGGCGAAATGTGTCTGTAAGAAATAAAATACATAGCAGCAAGAAAAGGTGATTTTTATTTACAAAACGAATATTTTTATTTGTAATTGCAAAATTCTGTACCGTAAGATTTACACTACTGATATTTTTGCCTATAACCTATTAAAATCTCATTAACATCAGACAAATAGATTTCAAGATAAATAGCTTTAAAGAGAACAGTTCCGAGTGAAGACACCCAAAATTCGACTGTCTTCTGTCCTGTGTGGCTGGGAGTGTTTCTGAAAAACTGGCAATACATACTGCACTGTTCTGTTTTTGTAACATCTGATACGTCAATTCATTAGGATAATTCATGCACTTTAGACTATATATGTTGTGTCATTTGTCTGTGTAGGTTAGGAAATCAAATTGTATCTACCAGATTGACTGGCGAGCAGAAAGGAATCATGAACAGGCGAAAGCTGTACACTTTCCGATATTACAAAGGACAGCAGGTAACAATGTTGTCAGGAATACTGAATTGCAGACAACAGCAAGTTGCCATTCTACTGTGCACGTTTACTTGTTCCCATAATCAACCATACATGACTGTCCTTAACCATTAGAACTTCCTCCTTGCCGGACATAAATGAATACACGTAGCTATCTGGAAATTCTACTTGCTGGGCTGACATGTACGCCCATGGCTATCTGGATGCTCTAACTGCACAGCATACATGAAGTCCATAGCCACAAAAGGTTTAAGCTAAGAATAATAAATAAACATCATAACTTCAAAAGCAGCAGCTTTCCCCAAATAGCAGCTCTTCTGTTAATTTTACTATGCTATATTAAGCTCAAAACATTCCAAGTAGTGTATTTTGTCAATGGTTAATTATTAACTTAATACCTACCACCTGTTTTGCTATGTTAATGTATGTACTGATTAGTTCCTTATCTCTAATAATGTCATTTCATGATGGAATGTACTGAACATGATGAATTTCATGAATGAGTGAAAAGGTAACTAACAGCAGAGAAAGACCCTCTTTCCTACATTTGATGTTGTCTTTCTTAGAATTCACAAGACACAAACTCATTCAGTTCTCATGTATATAAGTATTGCTTAAATAAAATAGAAAGAAACTTCCACACATGGGAAAAATA